>NC_057807.1:545066522-545354210 GCF_018294505.1 Triticum aestivum
GACCGAGGTCCAAAACTGCCGTGCAAACGGGCAGGCGAAGATGAGATGGTCCGCCGACTCCAGCGTGGCCGAGCAGATGGGGCATCCCGCACCGGCCGGTTCCACGATGTGCTTCCGCAGGAGGACATCCCTTGTGTGGATCCGAGCCTGAACCAGCAGCCAAGCAAAGAAGCGGACCCTGCTGGGGGTGTAGTTGGCCCAGACGAAGTCGATGAACGACGCTCTCACACCGCCAAAGTGGCAGAGCTGGTAGACCCCAGCGGAAGAGAGCGAGTTACCTTTGGCACAGCCAGGGCGAAGGGTCCGCTCATCCGGGGTCGACGTCAGAGCCATCGCCTGGATGATGGGGAGAAGGGCAACACGCTCGCGGGCACCGGCATGGTTTAGGCGCGGGACGAGCCCCCTGTCTAGGCCATGTTGGATGACATGAGCAACCGAGACATCTGGCTGGGTGGCGTGGGAACAAAGGGAGCTCACAACACTAATGTCAAAAACGTTCTTATATTATGGGACGGTGGGAGTATAAGTTTGAACATCTCCATAACTATTGACACATCTTCAAATGCGTTGGCTGATAATCCCATGATATAACCATCGACGAATGGCAAGATTGGCTTTCTCCATGCCATATTTTTTGTCGCCCAGGTTTCTGATAATGTAATGGGTGTCGGCGGCGGCAAAATGGCAATGCAGAGCAAATCGAGTGGTGTAAGGTGGTGTTGATGTGTGACATTGCGGCTGCCCCCAGATCGATTCAAGCTCTGTTTGAATGTTTTAGTTCATCATCAATGCTTTGGATCCCTGAGGGCCTTGTGGAGAGTATTATGAATTGTATTCGTTGTTTCAAGTAGTTGTTTATGTCTTATGAGTATTCACTACACTTTATGTGTCTTATATTGCAGATTTACCCTACATACTGCAAAAGCTGAGCACCTAAGAAGGTGAACATCAACTGAAATATACACAAAACCATGGCCCGTGAAGGTGACCTTTAACTAAAGTTTTGCTTCAGTTGTGCTTTAAGGGCAATCTACTTACTCACAATAATAGCATTCAGGAAAAGGTACTAGATATTCATCTACACTGGATAGTACATAAAGTTTTGAACATTCGTCTACACTGAAATTTCTAATTATCAAAGCAACGGACTTGTGATCACAGTTGACAATTTTGTATTATGTGAAAAGAAAACGTATCAACCGCTAGGAAAATAATACTAAAATGTACAGAGATAGTCATCATCAACAGATGATCACATAATATTCACTGAGGATTACAATCCACAGAATCATTGGCGGTGCACTCTGCATAGCAAAAGTTCAAAACACATGCGCACACTTCAAAGTTTAGCATCTGGTACGTGAGATGGTAGCAACAAATTCTAGATGTTTGCATGGTAGAATCCAGTTACCAAAGAGAGAACAAATGCTAGCAAAATACTGGAACACCCCAGTTCAGGTTTCTTCATGTTTCACAATAACAAGGGCTTCTCTCCTCGCTCACAAAAACAAAGAGGGGCTTGAGCAAGGCACATAAAGCTCATGGCTAATGCGCGCATCTTCACTATGGCTGCGGCGTTACCTTCACCTGAACCCGCAGATGGACTTTGCCGTCAATGAAGTGGCTGTCGTCAGCAATGAACTTCGACCAAGGAATCATGCATCCAACACCTCGCCTAATATTGCTGGTGGTGGCGCGACAGTGCTTGGTGATGAACTTGAGTGACGGTCTGGTCTTAAACCCGATGATATAATCTATTGCCCCGCTTACTGCCTCCTTGTCTTCTTCTAGCATCTTTATTGAGATGCCAAAATATGGTACTTGCTCTATCATCCTGCGGTCTGCCAGGAGGAGGAAGCCACGCCCCGCGCAATGGAACGGCTGCGAACGCAGAACTCCTGACACAAAGAGCCCCAAGCACTTCTCGCGCTTTATGGTGAAGTTGATTATACAAGACGGGTGATCAATTAGTACGGCATCGGTCATACTGAGAGCTCGTGGCACCAGTGGAAGTAACCGCGAACTCAAGATCTGGTGTCTCTCTTCTGAATTTGGGTACTGCAAACAGGCCCACCTGAGCAGGAAATCGTAGATGGGTCCTTCAGATTCCATCCCGAGGCGATTCCTTGATAAGATGGCCAGAATCCCAGCGAGAGGGACCCTCATCAGTTCATCTTGGAACCTGAAATGAGATTAAACCATGCCTTGAGATAATGATTTTGTCACAACAACGTCCACATGTTTCCTCAAAAAGGATAAAAGATACTGTATATCTGAAAATCAAATGGGGATCACTTACTTTGTCGACAGGAATTCCTTGTACCTTTCAGCAAGGAATGTCTTGGCTGCCTCTTTGACGGCAGATGCCATTGAGATGGAACGTGGGAGATCTAGGCACCTCACTGCCGACTCTGGCGTCATAGGCTGGTCTATGAGCCGCTGAGCGCAGAGCTTCATGCAAGATACAACCTCAAATTTATCAGCAGCCATCAAAATATCGACCAGAAGAGTGGGCTCGGTTGTTGGTGTCAACTTTCCACAATACATAAAGCGTAAAAGCTCAATGAAGGCCTTTTCCTCTGTTCCAAGTAAGAAATGAAAGCAAGGAGGCATAAGGACTAATGAAACAGTTCAATTAAATCTCAACCTGGCAACAGTTAAATAAAGAAATACATAAAGAAAAGGGATAGCTATTTTTTATGCAGATGGTTATGTAATTATGACCGTTGGCTTTCAATAATCGGTCAGGAGAAACTATAATGCATAAAAAATACAAAATATCCATTTCATAGATAAGGTCTGTGGGGGAAATGAGAGTAACCAATATAACATGAAAATTAAAAAATGTGGCAAGAAACTCGAAAACAGCTCCCTCTCTAACATAAGCAACCATCTTTTAAATTCTAAAAGAGGTAATCATATTTTTAATTCAATAGATAAATAAATCAACAATATGATAACAATAGGAAACTGGAATCATCAGTTCTAAGATGAAGAACTGTACCTGAATCAACAATTGTAACTGTTGCATGTCTCTGGTCAGACTCTTTCATGCCATCTGAGAAAAGCTGAGAAGCACGCAGCTTATCAGAAAGCTAATTTCACTGATTATAGAACAAATACATTTCAGTTCATCAGAATTACCTTGAGAAAAAAAGGACTTTGTGCAGCAAGAATCGCCGAGCTAATATGTATGGTATTGACTCGTGAAACTGGTGTACCCATCAGTGCCATAAGAGTACAAGAGGATTCAATATCTTCTCCACCATCGCCTGCAAAAACAACAAAGCAGATAAACACAGAGAAACATGCAAAACTAGGGGGTAGAACGGTGGAAGGCACATAACAGAATTACTAGAGAAAATTTTCTGTTACACTAAATATATGAAGGATCACACCTGCTCATATAATCATGAAACAATCACTTCATGTTCCAACTTCCAATTATACATTCAAGGGTCAACGACGCATTTGTTGATAATAATTTGCTCTTGCCTTTTTATTCTGGACCTTTTGGTTCTTCAATTAAAGATACAATTATTAGCAGATTCGACATTAGTCATCAAGCAACACATGTTTCTTGTGGAAGATGTAAAATAACTGGTCACCTTGTTCCTTTAATCTCAGGCTGAAGCATGCATTGTGCTACCTGGATCAGACCTACTTACACGCCACACGGACCATATGCATACAGAGTTACAGACACGTGACCTGTAGGCTGTATGTATGCACCTCAACGCAGCAATATACGGATCCATCACACACAAATTATTCCAAATCCGTTTAGTTGTCCAGCTGCTATTCTCAGCTTGTATAATGGTATGATGTAGTTGGAACACGACTGCTGCAATTGGACGTATGTGCAAACATATACTACTAGTCTGTTAACTGTTCTTCTGAAAAAAAACACGTCAGAGAAAATGGAATGCATTTTAGAGTAACCCAACAGTACCTAGAAATCTAAAACTAAAAAGGATCTTCTATAAAATATATCAACCCACATCCTAATCACGGATAGTACGCACCTTGGGCGTCCTCGCGGCGGCGCTTGCGGCTGGCGCCGGAGCCGGAGGCGGGCGCGTCGTGGCTGCTGACGATCTCTATACGCAGGACCCTGTCGGAGAAGGCCTCGTTGTCGAAGGCGAACTCGAAGCCCCCCGCGTCCACCTCCGCCCCCGTCGACGCGTCGTCTCCGGCCATGCGCGCGCCGTCTCCAGCCTCTGGAAGCGCCCGTGGCCGTAACCCTAGCTAAAACCCCGCCGCTGTTCTACAAACTGCAAATAGCTGAATTAGCGCTAGCTAACAGTTTTTTTTGTCGGAAATGTTAACGCCCACACGTGTGGGCGTTTACCATCCCGACCACACGCAAGCATCTCCGTTGGCAACTTTGTGCACGAATCTTGGAACAAACCGGCCGGTTTTCTGTGCCACGTAGGACGAGGCGCGTGTGCGGTGTGCGAGTCGGGTCGCCGGCACGTTGGTTGCCATCCCGCGGTCAGCGGTTGCCACTCGGAGGCGTGCGGTGGAACCGCTATGCGCCCGCACGCCACGCTCCGACCGCGGTTGACGTCAAACACGTCGCACACCTCTACCCCCTCTCCCTCACGGTTCCATTTACTCAGCCGCACCGCAGTTACTGGCACAACCCATTCGCATTTCAAACCACTGGAGGAGAAGGCGAGGGGAGAAGGCGACGGTGGAGGCGGAAGAATCGACGGTGTTCGCGGCCGTCGGTGGTGCTCGCCGGAACGGAGCGGCTGCGCCGGAGCGCCTGCGGATTGAAGGTAATGCTCGCTACAACTCTCGCAACCCCTTCCTGCATTTTCCCCCCTTCCCTCCCTGTTTGATTCCTCGATCGAGATTCTTAGAGATTCAGGCGATTCTGCGATGCGTCGGCATTCCTGCCGGCGCCGAAGTCGTCTGCTAGCCGTTTTTGGTGGCACTGGGCAGTTTCATCGCCGTCGCGGCGGCGGCATCGTCGGTGTGGTTATGCTTGTTCGGAGGCACGCACTAGTCTTGCCTATGGATTGGGCAGGTGTCTCCCGGTTTGTTTGATGCGCATTGGTTCGAATTTGTGTTTGCAGTCAGTTCGGGGGTGAACTTTGAGGGTGAATTTGAGGTCGCGGTAGTTGCCATTGAACCCTAGATCTAGTTAGTTGGGTTTTGAAACTGTAGTATGAGGCGAACTTGATAGTTTAATTAACTATCATGATTGTGTGGCAACTAACTCCCTGAACAAATGTGATAGTTGCCACAAACGTGTTTTTCTTTGCAGCAACAAATTACTGAAATGACTGTGATAGTTGCCACATATAAGCTTTCACATGGGGCACCTTTTTTTATTGAATGACTGTGATAGTTGCCACACACACGCTCTTCCATGTGGCAACTGAATTTGCTGAATTACTGTGATAGTAGCCACTAACATGCTTTTTTATTGTGGCATCAAATTTTTCTAAATGATTTGTGGTAGTTACCACATTGTGATAGTCGCCACAATCTGTAGTCAATGCAGTTTCAGCAGCCAACTGCACTGGACGACAACTAATGTGCACTTCAAGTGTGCCTGTTGCCACTTGGATAGTATATTCATGTGGCAAATAGAATGTGAACACACCGTCTGTTGCCATTCTGCAGATACGACAGTGTGGCAAATTGGCTGCATAATGTGGCAACCAAATTTGCATATCAATTCTGTTAGATGTCATACATATGTTATTTTTTCTGCATTCACCAGTTGACATTTTCTGTAAGGTGGCAACTGCTTACCTCTTGCATTTACATTTCCACCATGACAATTTGGTCTGTCCCTATCTCAGCAGAATGGCTCGTGGCGATCATCAAAATGATGATGATGATTTCATGGATCCACCACAGCGTAATCGGGCAACTGGACGGATAAAAGAGGGTGATGAGGTAAATGTTCACACATCCCCCCTCAATCCTGCTTTATGTTACTGGTTGACACCTCGAGCTTGCAGTCGTCTGACACGGACTAAAATTTCATGACATTGCAAAACATGGCAACAACTGATCACTTATTGTCTGTTTTTGCAGAAGAAGAAACGTATTCGCAACAGAGCCTCCCAAGAACGTCTGACTGCGTTGACTGACAAATTCACCGACGATCAGAAGGGGGCTGCTGCTGAGATGGGTATGTAGTCTATGATGGTTGTCCGGTGCACAAACCTTGTCAACCATGTATGCGACTGGCTTGCTGAGATCTACGAGCCCGCCTCCAGGGAGTTCGTGATTCCGGGACGTGGAAGACTTCCGTTGAACAAGGAATCCGTGTTCTGCACTCTGGGCATGCCTCGTGGACATATCAAAGTCCCGTACGAGGTCAACAATGAGATCGAGGAAGCGCCGTTCCCCCGTTTGTTTCCTGGGTCGGAATCCATGCCGAACACGTCTGCAGTGGTAGATTCGCTGCAGGCCATGACGACGCATGGAGATGTTTTCAAGATGAAGCTACTCATGTACCTCATCTCAGCTGTTTTCGCGCTGACCACCTCTCTTCGCCCAAGCAACAAATGCTTCCCCATCCTGGTGAATGATCCATCTTTACTACTTTATTTTCCTTCAATCATTCGGCTCCGATGTCATGTGTAAAGTTAGTGATTGCCAGTGTTTTCAATGTTTTTTTCCATTTGATTTCTGATGCGGCAACCTTTTTGCCCTGAAATTTTGTGTGGTGCAGGCGGATATGAAAAATGTGAAGAACATGAATTGGTGCAAGTTTATTGCCGACTTCCTCCACGATGCATTCTCAAGCAAGATGTACCAAAAGGGTTGTCGACTGCATTTAATGGTATTTTTTTACCAGTTCTTTCTGTTAACACTGTTTTATAACACACTTTTATTCATGCATGTCAACCTGATCATAACAAGATGGCAACTGCCATAATGACAATATGGCAACTGTTATAATGACAATATGGCAACTGCCATCATATTAGTATGGCAACTGTTATCAGACTATGATGGCAACTGCCATCTTAGCAATATGGCAATTGCCATCACACCATGATGTCAACTAGCACATACAGAAGGCAACTTATTTTTTTTATTCCATTCTTTTCCATGCACATCAACTTGATTATCATGGGAACATACATTATCTTGTTTTTTTAACTACAAAGTACCCATGACGGCAACTGATATTTCTTTCTTTTAAAATTGTTTTAAATCAGCTCATGTATGTCGACCGTGGATTTCACTGGGGTAGGAGGCCCGCCGCCTACGCACAAGTTTGCTGTTTCTGCATGGACTATCAACGCTGTCAAGGTTGTGCTTGCCGTAGACAGGGCAACTGATACCAAATATGGAAAACTGCAGGTTAGTTTTGGTTTCTCTCTCCACACGACATGCTTACAAATTTGACGTGAGGGAACCGTCCGTGGATCATAAGGGATGGCCACCTTTTGTTATCCATGGCTGTCTGCGTATTGTATCCATGTTTCACCCCACAAGGGAACTCTTTTCATTCGTGCTGAAACTTACCTTCTATCTCTTACATCCTTGCTATTTTTTTGTTTTTTCTAGCTGATGGCCAAGCATGCTATAGACTACATCGTGTTTGGGGGGCCTCAAAACTTTGGAAAGTGGATGGACGTGCACTCAGCTCCGTCTTGCCCTACTGAGGTAATCAAAATATGTACATCTATGGTTTGCCGTGGATTATTTGTTGATGTCGCGCAAGTGACTGCAATATGGGTGGTTGTTGATGCTTCTTGTTTCGTGCACAGGCGAGGGCACATGTTGAGCATCTAATTGGGCAGTTTGCATCCGGAATGACCGGCTTGCTCGGTAAGTTGGTTGAGGGGTGGACGTCTCTCAGTGGCTCTGACAGTGACGCGGTTGCGAGGCAGTTCACTTCATTTGTCCCAGAACGTACACATCGGCCAACCGGTTGCCATGGCCGGTGTGACTACAACAATTCACAAGAGCCCGGTGACACACAAGATGATCTAGATGGAGACGTTGGCCTCAACAAGGATGACGATGATGACATGGAGAACGTGCAACAGGACACCGATGATGATGAACATGCTGAAGTTTGCGCAGGTGGTAACAAGGACAAGGATGCAACAGATGTCCCCCCACAGGAGAAAGTCAAAGAACATACGGCTGCGAGAGGCGAGGGGGTGTTGCCATCAAGGAGGGGGAGGGCTACAGGAGATGTTGGGCAGGGTTCTCGTGGCAAGAGGTCTAGGACCGATCCCGTAGCTGCCAGGAGGAGGTTCGACTTTAATTTTAGTTTTTTGCTGTGTCTATTTTCTTGGAACAGTCTCATCCATTTCTTGCACTTGTTTTTTGTCAAGCGCGGTAATGAGTTTGTTGTCTGACAATTGCCACGTTTTTTCCCTCCAACTCATACGTGCAGTGAGCCGACCGCTGGTTGACGAGCAGTTACGAATAAACAGGCGCCAACGCCAACCCGTGTTTCTGCTCGCTTGAACAAAGGTGCCCCCATTGCCGGTGACACCCCTTCCACAAGGTCTTCTCCTCATACGACGACGACCAACACCGGGGATCCTGTCGTGTTGCCAGACCTGAGGAAGCCAGTCAAGAAGTAGGTTTCTCCATGTGCTTTCATTGACATAGCGCTATATTTTCTTGATTTTCCAATGCATCCGTTTAGCTTGTCACATGGTCTTCTGTCATCGTCCCCCACGCGGCAACTGCTGTTTTTCCAAATGATTTCTTCCTTCATTTTAAAGTGTATGGCAACTCATATTGGTTTTTACATGGCAACTGGCATATAAGCCAAATGACAACTCTTACTGTACCTAATGGCAACTGCCATCTTTTACCGTTGTCTTGTGAGCTCATCCCACACCTAGGTTTGAAATTGCATTCATGGCAGATCAGACATTCTTATCATTCTTCAAGTTGGCTAACATCCCAACTGCTGCTGGATGGCAACTGCTAATTATGACACATGGCCACTCACGTCCCCCTTACATGGCAACTACCAGCTTTTCCACTTGTTTTTCATTTTTTAAAGATTTCTACCATGGCAAACATATTTTTGTTCATTTTTCAATACCTTTTTCATGTGCTTTATTTTTTTTGCAGGGTGAAGAAGACCACTATGCGCGGGGCCAAGCATATCAGTAAGGACCCGATCAAACGCCTACATTCAAAGTTGTCAAACAGGGGGCAACTCAGATGTACATGAGGCACCAGGCGACAATACTGCTGCTGCACGTTGATCGCTCCCACCAACTCTGATGCAAGTGGCCGACCATCTTCGCCGGCTGCAGATGTGCATGCTAGAACAACAGGCATCCGTACATCGGGGAGTGACGAGTCGGTATCTGCCAGGACAGCTAAAATATTGCCAACTCTACTAGCAATGAAGGATGCTGCTGTGAGCCATGCCACCCCATCAGCAAGCGTTGAAGTGGACGCTCCCGAGACGAACCTAAGCAAGGAAGATTCCTGCTCATCTGACACTGATTCCAAGCGCGTGCGTGGTGGCACTCCTGTGTCCACGACAGAAGCGGCTGAGGCGGCAGTTCACAAGGATATGCCATCTACAGGTGAGAGTCCTGGCACAACAGCTCCATCTCCTGTTGGTGTAGATACTGCTAAGACAACTGTTTCGCATGCTGGTCTTCCACCTAGGCGCCGTAGCCCCCGCAAGCAACCAACAGACATACCCAACGCATCGGCTGCAGCTAGGAGCAGGAGAGACGAGTCTGGTTATGTTCCCGCGTCCACACTGTTCCCGTCACCTGCCAAAAGCAATATGATGGAGAAACCGGAAGACCGGAGCACAACTGATGCAGGTGTCAAGCCGGGCACGAGTGACGCAGGTGAACGCCCGGAGCAGACTGTGCCTTTACCCGCATTGGAAATCCCCAGCATAAATCTGCGCACTTCCAGGCTCCCAGTCAATGTCGGTGTCCCCTACAGCCCAAACAAGAAGATTGTCAAGAAAGCCGCGGCTGATACCGCTGATAACACGCCCTGCCCTGCAAATAAGCCCGATCATTCTATAGCGGCTGATTCAGATATGTTTGTCGATCTTTCACCCTTGGATTCTGCCCCGCAAGTTGTTCGTGGTCCGGCCAGTAGGAATGAGAGGCACCCAATGGCCTTTACCCCACCGAGCTTCAGCCTTGGCATCAGTCAAGATCAACCGGTGGTGCAAGATCCTATGCCAGTTGCCTTTGCTTTCCCAGGAGGCATGCCCGCAATGATGGCGCAGTCAATGGTCGAGGGCAGGAAGGCTGTCAAGTTCGCAAAGCCGATTGTGCAAGGTACACTTATCATGTCCTTATGATTTTCTTGCATACATCTTTGTAGTTTGACTTTTGTCCCAATCATATTTTTTTTGGGGGGGGGGGGGTTCTCACTTGTGATGGCAACTGACATGTGATGACATGGCAACTGGATTTGATGCACCATGTCACATACATTTTTTTGCTGCCATGCTGCATTTAACATTTTGGCAACCACGTGGCAACTGAAGTTGATTCAACATGGCAACTGTAGTTGCTGTCACATGGCAAATATAGTGCATTACACATCGCAACTAGATTTGCCACACCATGTCAACTGCATTTTTTGTTTCCATGCTGCATTTTTTCATACGGGAATCACATGGCAAGTGCAGCTGACACAACATGGCAACTGTAGTTGCTGTGATATGGCAAATACAGTCCAACTAGATGGTAACTACAGTGCAACTACATGGCAACTGTAGTTGCTATGACATGGCCACTGTAGTTGGACCACGCATGGCAACTGCCCCACTTTTTCTGCCCACAATCTCACATCATGCACCCTATCTCCTCACAATCCATCTGTTTTTGATTTTCTAGGTATCCTAACACACTTTTTATTTTTTTATCATTGCAGCCACCCCTGAGGAGATTTCACCGTCACTTGACGAAGCTTACCGCATGATCGAGGAGGCAACATTGCATAGGAGGTCCTCACGAGGGCAAGGGCAATCAAGTTCCAATGCGCCTGCAGATACGGTATCTGAGGATACCATTAGGAGTGCCACTCCTGGTTCTGTGAGGCAGTAGAGGGTAGTTCACCCACCTCCCGCGGAAGACTACGAGCCCGAATTCAGGGCCACTAAGGAATAGACCCAGCTGTACGATATCGTCAAGCGGTTTGGAAATGCAAGGGCCAACAGCAAGCACATGAAGGAGCTGAAAGCGTAAATGACCACACCCCATAATCTCTCATTTTGCTTTGCTCCTTTTTACCATTCATCTTCTTCGTACTTCCTATACACGATCCACTTACGTTTTAGTTCTTTCATATATTTTTTACTTAGTAGGCATGATCCTTCCATGTTATATCGTTTTCATACAGCTCATGTTTGGACAAAACCAAATCATTCAATGTGGAGCGACGTACGTCGACCTGGGTGATCTTGCCGAGTCTGTGAGGCCAAACGGTAAAATGTCGACGAATGTAGTTGCATGCGGGATCGACTACATCAACAATCATATGGATGTGTGTGCCGACAAGATAATCATGCATTATAGTGTGACCTGCAAAATATGGGATGGTGACTTCCACCACAAAATCCTGAGAAAGAATTTTGCTCAACACGGTGAATTCAAGCTCACACTGAAGAAATATGTGAGTACTCCTCCCCTTTCTGCACTGTTTTTTCACATGGTGTGGTTTTGCCATCATCTGCACTTGTGTTTATGTGGCAGATGTTTTCATGTGGCAACAGCTGCCGTGCACACTGTCATCTTGATTTTTGCATCCCGTGCAAACTATGTGGCAACTTGATAGTAAAATACATGGCACATTTTGTTCATACATGGACGACAACTTTCTTTCAACTACCCCCACCCATAACCAAACATTCTACGCGATTCTAATTTTTTTTGTCCCTCTGTTGTTCTTTATGTGAACTCTGCTTCTCATTTCTTCACTTTTAAATGCAGGTCATGTTCCCCATGTTCCAGGAGCTTGCACCACATGACCAACAAGACAAGTGTGGTCACCACTATGCCATCTGTCTTGACCTGAAGAACCAACGTTTTGAGGTGCTTGATTCAATCCGTTCGGAGGCTGATGCAGACCTTACTATGCATGCCGAATTCTTCATCAACAACCTTAAAGAGACATGGAACCGTCACTACGAACATTCAAAGTTCTAGATCAGGCATTTCCCGACTGAGTATGTGGCGACTGCGAAGCAAGGGAACACGTAATTTCTTAACCCCCTCCTTCATGTGCCATTTACATCAATCCAACCCCTCTTTTGTTGCCACATCTAAATTGAAGTCTATCTTTTGCTACGTCTGTCCTTTTTGCGTGTTCACCTGACTCTTTTTCTCGTGCAGGACGGACTGTGGCTTTCACGCGCTGGAATACTTTGCAAAGTGGGAAGGCAGAATTGTCCCCGCTATCACAGCTACAACGGTCGTTGAGCTCCGGAAAATCCACACATGGAACTGGTTGATGAATGAAGATTTCAACAAGCAGTCCGGAGCACGCGAGTTTGTGGAGGAAGCTGTCAAGAAAGTCATCAAGAGGTACAAGTGATCACGCGGCGATACACACCAAACGCATACCTTACATTCTGTTGCCGAGGAATGTAAGGTACTATCTCTTTTGTTCTCGTCAAAAACTATGTTCGTGTGCTATGGTATGACTGCAACCCCGCGTAGGCTACTATGTAGTGGTGGTGTGTGAGCGACATTTGAATAGTTTCTGTAATATATGTGTGGATATGAACCTACTTAGGCGTGACAGCAGATATGTTTTTTATGTTTATCATTATTACTACAGTTTCATCGTTTGTATCACCCGTTTGCTGTTTCGAATGCGTCATGATGTTTTAAAACATGTCAAATGTAGTTCATCAGACATGGTTAGCGAACGTCATTGTCGTTGTTCATTTGTACGTCTTGCTTCTTATATTTCATCACTAACTTCACCGGCTAGCATGGTAGGTTTGATCATGTAACCACAACCTTTGCTGCGGTTTATGCATGTTACGCCTTTTCCAACTTGTTTCCTATACATTGCACACAATACACTATGTGTATCTAAACCGCGTCGTATTGTCATGGAAATATATGCCATGCAGAGTCATTACAAATACCATGGCGAATTTTCAGTACAGCTAACATGGCAGATACAGTACAAACAACATGGCAGATCCAACATAATTAACATGGCAGATACAGTACAACTAACATGGCAGATCTAGTACAACTGAAATGGCAGATGCAGTACAACTAGCATGGCATATTTAGTATAAAATAACATGGAATATTTAGTATAAAATAGCATGGCATATTTAGTATAAAATAGCATGGCATATTTAGTATAAAATAGCATGGCAGACTAACTACACATAACATGGCAGATTAACTACACATAACATGGCAGATGAAGTACCCATAACATGACAACTGCATTTATCCACTCAATGAATTTTCCTTCCACTTCCGATGCCCCTCAAGAGTCATTCTCGCAATCTTAAAAAAAATTCTCATCATCTAGGGTACAAAACAAAATGTCCACAAGGACCATGTCACGTCGCCCCAATTTTTGCTCATGGATTGCCCGCCCCTTTCTTCGTTTTCGTGTGTTTTGCTTGAATCTCCAATCCCGACTTGTACCTTATCTATCTTGGACGACCCTTTGTGATGGAACGGGGTGGGTTCCTGACCTGGGTCTGCGTGCTTGCTGTTCCAGATCCTATCTCCGAGTTTTCAGATGATGGCCCCGTGGATGAAGGCACACTTGATGTGCGGGGGAACCGGTGTAAGGCTTCCTCAGCTTTCCTCTTCTTGATCTCATCAAGCTCTCTTTTCAGTGCCTTCTTGTGTTTTTCCGTGACTCTCGCTGTCTCATCACTCTTGCACGCTTCATCAATTAGCTCAGCATAGTTCTTTGTTAGCACAACGTGCCTCACGGCTTCCATGGTTGACTCAGGTCTCTCATCATGCACAGCCAGAACTGCGTGTGTTGTCTGTGGCGCCAATGCATCGTCAGCATCCCAAGTCCATCGCCGGCTTATGAAATGGCGGGGTATCCGTGTCACATCGTTCATGTCCATTACTTTTAGTATGTGACAGCACACAATGCCGTCCCGTTCGAACTTGCAGCATTGGCAGTAGTACTCGCCTTCGCCTATCAAGGCTTTGACGAAGTAGTTCCTTCCTTTGTCCGGGTCTTCAGGTTCTGAATCTGACATGCCCAAAATAGAACACACCTTGAACGTATGTTCGTCCACCTGGAAAGCCGTGAACATGCTGGCACGCTTTATTTCTTCCCGGAATCTGCAAGTTTTGTGTGTTTTTTGTTAAACTATCGTGCTTTTTTCTTGTACCACCTTATGTTGTCATGTAAATAGAAATACATTTTTGATTGAACATGGCAAACATAGTTCATTGAACATGGCAAATATAGTACGTTGAACATGGCAAATGCAGTACACTAGACATGGCAAATGCAGTACAATAGACATGGCAACTGGAGCACACTAGACATGGCAATTGTAGTACATTTTCAACTGGACATCGTCATTTTCCACACCAACATTCCCCAATGGAAGCACATTGCATAAAACATGGCAACTGCCCTTTTATTTAAACATGGCATCTACAGTTGGCTAAACATGGCAGTTGCATTTCAACAAACATGGCAGATTCACTTTATTAAATATGGCAACTGCATTTCAGCATATGTGTCGCCAATATAACATTTTTCCAGTTGACATTGGCACTTGCATGCCAACATGCCCCAATGGAAGCACAGTGCATTAAACATGGCAACTGCACTTCATTCAACAAGGAAAATGCACCCGAGCAAGCATGGCAAAACAGAATTTTCATTGAACATGGCAACTGCAGCTGAGTAAGTAAGGGAAACAATATTTCATTAAACATGGCAACTACATATCATGGCAACTGCATTGCACTCTATAAGGCACCTACTGCCTATGTGCTTTTTCTGCAAATAAGACTGTAACGCAACTGACTTACTTGTTAAAGATCTTGTTGGTGTATATCTTGCTCATTTGCCTCTCCATCGGTAAATACGTTAGCAATTTTGGCTGCTTTAGTGCTGTGGTCGCTTCTTGCTATAGCTTAGATCCCAGAATTTTTTGTTGCAAAGCTGTGTACTGCTTGGCAAACTGTAGCAATGAGTTGCCAGGGCTGACGTACCGCTTCAAAACAGCATTGAACCCCTCGCTGCGCTGCGTAGTCTGCAGAAATGGGAAGAAGCACTACATGAAGTAGGCCGGCACCTAGTACATTCGCTTCTCCCACAGGTTAGCAAGCGTCTCGTTGTCTTGGACTTGATGTGTTTCAATCATGGCCATCCAGCTCCTTTCAAACTCCTCCACCGTCAAGCTGTGGTCCATGCACAGCTCGAATGCCTTGTGCAGCTCTGGACGGTCAGCAAAGAACGGTCCTAGCGTCTCCTCAGCCTTCTTTATAATGTGCCACCTGCAGTGCCTGTGCACTGCCAACGGAAAGACCTCCTCTATGCCTGCACACATGCTGAAATCTTGGTCTGTTATTATGTTCATCGGAGCAAGTCCATCCATGCACTCCAAGAAGGTCTTGAACAGCCAAACGTACCCATCCATGTCTTCGTTCCGGACGAGCCCGCAGCCGAACTGCAACGACTGAATATGGTTATTTATTCCTATGAACGGAGCGCATGGCATCTTGTACAGATTGGTGAGGTACGTCGCGTCGAATGAAATGCAATCTCGGAAATGTTTGTAGGCTCTCCTTGCAGCACCATCCACCCAATACATGTTCCTGACACGGTCCTCATCGTCCAACCTTATCCTGTAGAAGAAATCTGGATCTTCCTTCGCTTTCTCATCGAAGTAGGCAATTGTGGCCTCTATGTCTGCCAACTTGCTCTCTCTACGGTACTTGGCCTGTAGGTTTGTGACGTCAGCTGGTATGTACGGCATGCTACTCAGTTTTCCCTTTTTGCTGTGGATGAGAGATAATATCTGTACCATTCTTGATGGACTGACGTTATAATCATGTAGCAGCTTTACGAATTGCCTTTCGACGGGGGTGAACCCTCTATGGGCGGTCAGAAATTTTACCAGGTCGAACTTCTTTATGAGTTGGTGGTTGTGCTCGTCAAAATACTCATTGACCACCCACTGTCCTCCATCTATGTTTAGCTTACACTGGACGGGGCACTCAGTCTTGAGAATGATAGCTCTCTTTCGTTCCGGAACGACAGGCGCAACACCTTTCCCCTTCTTGTTCCTCCGTGCCTTGTGGCACCTCATCTCACCTCTGCTGTACTCGTTAGTTTTCTTAATTTTTCTATGGTACTCGGTGTTGACCGCAAATCCATGGAACTTTGCATATGTCTGGTAGTATTCCTTTGCTTCTTCGAACGATTCAAATCTCTGCCCAATGTGCGGTGGCTGAGGTACCATGATCTCTGATTGCCCACCATCTTCATCCCCTTGTGCGTCGTCGTCAGTTTCATCATTCACTTCAGTATCGGCGGCAGTTCCATCTACTTGAGTGTTGGCAGTGCTTGTGTTCAAAGGGGTGCTTGTCGGCATTGCTGGAATGATTGCCATTCCCGACTCTGACTCGAAATTGTTTGCAGCATGATTGTCTGCTGGCTGGTGGAACGCGTCTTCCGTGCGCTCAGAGCTCCCCGCAGTAGATGTCCCCGGGCCGCTGTTCACTGTAGTTGTAGGCCCTGTAATAGAAAAAACAGGTACGAGAGTAAGATTTTTGTTTGAATAACATGTGTATCGCAACGGATCACACCATCTTCGAGTGATTTGGCATGACATCATTTCAAATAGCAAGCCGTGAGGCTGCGCGTGGACATGTATGGCAGCTGTAGCTGTCCAGTCATGGCATCTACTGTTCAACAAACATGGCAACTACTGTTTTGCCTACAAATAACTACAAATAACAAATGTAGTGCTGTTTTTGTGGTTCAGTTTTTCTCCTTACCTTGTTGTGCTGCATTTGACCATCTTGTGTGGTCTGTGACACCAAAATGACGTGCTCCACCTGCAGTTTGTGAAGCTTTCCACGAGATGTTTGCCGGGTTACCACCAGCATAATAACCTGTAAGCATAGTAGTGGTTGGTTAATTCATGGCAAATGCAGTTTGTGCTAGCACGACATCTGCAGTTGCCCCTGATGTGGCAACTGCAGTTTTACTGGATGGCAACTGTAGTTGCATCGGTATGGCAACCGCAGTTGTTCCTTCATGGCAACTGCAGTTGCCATGGCATGGCAAATGTAGTTGCACTGGCATGGCAACTGCAGTTGTTCCTCCATGGCAACTGCAGGTGTCTATGGATGGCAACAACAGTTGTCCAGGGATGACAAGTGTAGTTTTTAATTCATGGCAATTGTAGATGTCTAGTTATGGCAATTGTAGATGTCAACTATGCTCCTTCTGCTAATTGAGCATCCGTAACTTCACTTTTTTTATGGACTCACCTGTGTATGACGTCGATGACAGGTACATGGGTGCTGCCTGATGCCACGTGCTGCATGAACGCTCTGCATTTTCACCCGTGATAACTCATGAGTCCTTTTGCCAGTTTTTTTGCATGTTCATTTTTCATGTCCACAGCAGTATGTGCTCTTTTTTCGTTTTGCATTACCTTGATTAGCCATACTAGCTAGTTGAAGTTGGCTGCCCGCACATTTGTCAGTGTTAGTACCTTGTGACTGAACTTGCCATGGGGCCCCCCTAAGAGTGTTTTGGTCATAAGAACCTGCGAAAAAATGAGAGTGTACGACATAAGTAGAATGTCATCTTCATCGTTGCGAAGATGGCAACTGTTCCCTTCTTTTGTTATCACGCATCATACCTACGCCTGCATACTGTTCTAGTAGTGGCAGCAACGGCCCTGCAGAGATGAGTTGACTGTACTCTGATGCATCCCAAGGGGGCGTTTTTGGCCTTTGAGAACCCCAAGCATCAGCGCCATCTTCGTGATTCATTCTTTCCGTGTCTCGCTTCTTTCTGATGTGCTCTCAATCGCTGCATGAACAAGAAGGCATCAACAATCCACAAGAATTGTATTCTTCTGCTGCTTGCACATAGAAGATAGGGATGGCAAGCAACAGGTCAAAATAGGTGGCAGCTACTGACAACGAAAGGTGGCAACTGTCGTTATACACAAGTGGCAATTAATTTTTCCCAACCCCTTCATTCCAAAAATTGTCCTTCCTGTCCTGTTTTAGGGATTCCTACTCATCCATTTCATACACAACTACCTGCGTAAATTAAACTAGGAACTTAAGTTAATCTCAACACGTAGATCACAAAACTACTGGATCTCAGAATTACTGGTGTTGCCACCCCCCTATAGCATGGATCCAGTACAAGATCGAGGAGATTTTCAGCCTGAAGGATCAGAAGGATGAGATAGGGAGATTTTCACCTGATTTTAGCTGATCGTCTCTAAAGGGCTGGGTTGGAGTGGGGGGCTGGGGGTGGGGAGGGTTGGGGTGTGGTTTGCGGTGGGTTTGCCCTACGGATCTGCTCTGGTTGCCATGGCAACCAGAGAAGGCGGCGACGGAGGTAGGGGTTCGAGAGGTGGGGGACGATGGCGGCAGTCGAGAGAGGCGATCGAGCGGAGGACGGGAATAGCTGGGTCGTGCGAGCAGCGGGTCGTGTGGCCCGGACGGGGCAGTGCGGGCGGGGTTGCCACGCACCGGACGTGCGGGTAGTGGTTTTGTGCGCGCGGACGTGGTCGTGCGGGCCGGTTCCCGTCCATGCCACACGAGGCGTGCGGGCGGGTTCCCGTCCATGCCACACGTGTGGCAGTTATTCAGACCCTTTTTTGTTAGCAAAGCGCTAGCTAACAATTTATTTTCCTCTGGAACATCCGATGGTTCTCGTTCACGCGAACATATATTTTTGTTCCCAACCAAGGGACACGTTTCCTGCTACGTGACGGGAACAAAGTTTTTTGCCGGATTAAACATTTTTCAGTGTCGAATCCCCGCTGCCACGTTGGTGAAAACACATTTCACGTGAGCTTTCTTTATAAGAAAATTTCTGATCTATCTATCAATCATTTCATGACAGTATAAAGAATACAAAAATAATAAAAATTACATCCGTATTCATAGACCATGTAGTGATAACTACAAGCATTGGAGCAATCCGAAGGTATGCCGCCGTCATCACCCCTCCCTCACAGGAGTCGGGCCAAATGTGATGTAGTAGACAGTCGAAAAATCGTCATACTAAGCAGGTCCAGTGAACCAGAACAACACCCGTCGCCGACAAAGAAAGTATAGATCGAAATGATCCAACCTGTAGACACACTAACGAAGACGAACAAAGACTGGATCCAAACATATCCACCGAAGACTAGCACTGACCGAATCCCACAAGATCCGCTGAGGACACACCTCCAGTCACCCTCCGATGATGCTAGATGCATCACCATAAGGGGGGCCATGCCAGGAGAAACTAATTCCATCTTCAGGGAGTCGTCACCGCCTCGTCTTACGAATATGACACAAACCCTAAACGAACTGACAAAAACACCGAGAAACAAAGCAAGATCCCTCCCGCCGACAAGGACCGGGGTCCACCACGCCTCCATAAGACGAGGCGGCGGTGGCGGGAGGCGGAGGAACCCTAAGTTCTTCTTGAAGAGGTTTCATTGAGTTGCTAATATTAAGTCATACAAAAGTTGTTTTAGTAGGATAATACTGAAGATGTTATAAGTTTCATTGCTTAAACACAACGCATATTTCCTAGTCTGGGCTCTAAAACCTTATACAATGCAGCTGCTCAGACGGGTGCTCGAGTGAAAAAAAGGTTTTTTTAGACATTAATTTGCACACATGGGGGCTTAGGAAGATATAAATTAGGTCACCGAACTCATTCCCAAATTTCACTTCGGTTACTGGACTTAGGAATTCCCAAAATACGGTCATGAAAGTCATACAAGTGTACACTGACGATCACCACATACATTTGGCTCCGTATTGTGCTAACATGATGTACTGTTTGATTGATTGAGTGTCCACGTATGTGTCAGCAGGCCAATAGCGGAGTGAAATTAATCGGTGGTCACTGAACTTGTCCTTAAAATACACTTGATAACCGTATTAAAGAATAAATTGAGGACTTGCATGTGTTTTTGTTGTTGTTGCAAAAAACGTTGTGTAGTACATTTGTACACGATGCTGTGAAAATTTCTTTCTCCCAAAATCCCTAGCCCCTACCCCCATCATTCATTGATTACCTACCAAACCGTTTACCCATCCCCATCCTTTGCCACCGTCGCTCGAGGGAGCCACAACCCACTGGAGCTCAAGGCAGGCACAACGTTCGTTGCTGCTAGTGGTCACCGGAGGTTCCACACAACACTGATGCCTAAATCGATGAAATCGGCGAGCTAAGGTACGAGGAACACAATGTGATGTAGGGTGGAACCCTAGTGGCTGATCTTTCACGAAATGGAAGGGGATTCTCGAAGAACACGAAGAACACGCGAGGAACACAAGGGGAAAAACAAGAGGAAACACTCAAATTGACTTGATCCAATCACACATGTGCCAGATCCAAACACACAAAGAGAGATACAAAGGTCCAAATCCAACAAAGGGAGATACAAGAGGTAACTAGTTCATCTCCATGAAGGAGGTCTTGAATCCTTGGAGGATCTTCCCTAGATGGGGTCTTGAATCCACTAGGGATCTTCTCACATGGAGGTCTTCAACTACATGGGAGTGGTCTCTCTCTCTCAAGAGTAGAGGGGATAAGGATCAAAGCTCACATACAAATGAGCTATCATATTTGCTAAAACTAGAAAGGAGGAGAGGGAAGTCTATTTATAGTCTAAGCCACGAAGGGGTAAGTGGGAGAGGGATACAAGGCCAAAGGCCCGGCTGCGCACTGGCAGGCGTCAGACGTCCGAGGGATGTCGGTCGTCCGGTGGCTCCCGGGGGTCCAGATGTATGGATGGCCTCGGACTTTTGACATTTTGGCTCTGGACAGGTGGCGCCGGATATCCGAATGGTGTCGGTCGTCCGGTCGCTGGAGGTTGTCGGACGTTCGGTGTTCGGCGGTTGTCCGGGCACTGTAGACTTGGTCTGTTGCTTGTTTCCTTAGTGGCTAGTCGAGGGTGCGCCGGACGTTTAGTGGACACCGGCTGTCCGGGCGCTGTAGAGTGTCGGACGTCCGGTGGCTTCCGGTTGTCCGGTCCCTGTAGACTCCGCAACTCCGTCTTCTTCTGTCTTCGCTTCCACACTTCCCTCGTGAATGGTGTATGCGTTCCTTGGCGCTTGCACTCCTTCCCGTCGCCTGTGAAGCTCCGACAATACCTATGCATGCATACGAGAGGAATACCAAGTAGTATACCATCCTCGAAGGGGTCAAGTGAACACATGTAATGGAGATGATTCACCTTTACGTATGTGAAATAGAGGTCGAACGCGTCACTTGCCAAACGGACTCTTGCCATGGTGATGACCGTAGGATGCTCCACATCATCTCCCCCCTTGGGAGAGATCCGACCTCGGATCGAAAACCAAATCACCATGGTAAAGAGATGGATTTGCCGTGTAGAAGTGGACGTTCACCAAGTACTCATAATCTTGAAGCTCGAAATGGTCACTCTCCAATGTCACACCGTCTTGTGATTCCTTCAAAAGGAATAAGGACAACAAACACTTGGAAAAACAAATGTGGTTAGCATTAGTGCAAAACCAAGCATTTGAGAGGTGATTCACCCAACTATTGTTGTTATCGAGCATAGCATATGGTGTGACAAAGGATTGTGACATGGCATGTAAGCCCATAAATTGAGCACAAGAAAAGGTATCATGGGGACAAGCATGTAAATGTGAGGTAGTGATGCAAATATGTGTGACAAGAGAAGAAGCATATACCTCAAGTTCATAGCAAGCATTCACAAATTGCTCAATGAAAGGTCTATGGTAGGCATAAGAATAATTCACAACACCAAAGAAGATGAGATGTCTAAACACATGGGTCAAGTGCAAGACAATCCAAGCATAAAATGCATATGTGCAATCATGTGACAAGCAATGGGACATGGCATATGTGAAGAAATGATATTGTGCAACCAACCATATGATAGTAGCAAGTAATACAAGAATTGGATGCAACACACAAGGTATATATGTCATGAGGCATGGAAATGTGAAAATGACAAGTCAAAGCAAGATCTCTAACATGTGCGCAATCAAGTAGTCCAAGATGACCAATAAGTCTCATGGTGCAAGCAACACAAGTAGTATGATCTACAATATCCATGCTCAAGAAAGATGTCACCTTGAAGGCGTTTCCTTGTGCAATCTTCACAATTCTGAAGTGGTAGCAAATGTGTTGTAGAAGTGCATTTGTCGAAAGTGGCTCGCTCTCAAGAGCTCGAATGGTCAACTCATGTGGACATGAAGTCCAAGTATCCTACACATGCACACAACAAAACAAAGAACATATGCGCATGGTAGATAAACACATCATCAATCATGATGGTTCTCTTCTCTTACACATAACCATTAGAAGTACAAGTGCATGAAGAATATGATGCAACAATCTTTATGTTCATGGCATGATGCATATGGTGCAAATAAGGAAGACAAGCATGCTTCACAGAAATATGTCAAAATATCCAAATATATGCGAGAATGCTATGGGGGCAATCGCATTGGCAAGACTAAAAGCATTGTTGAACTCAATACATGGCAAATAATCTATCATGAGAGAGACAATATATAGAGATAGATGAAAAGAAGCAATAGCAATCATGTGCAAAGCATGGCAATGGTTGTCATCAACCGCATGGTATGAGCAAGTATGAATCATGGGTGATGCAACATAAGCAAGCATATCAATCATGTCGTGCAAACTAGTGGAGCGAAGATGCAACACACTAGAGCAAATAATGGCAATCATGTCATGTGAGCAAATAGTAGGCATATGCAATGCACATGACATATCACAAGTATGAAAATGAAACATGATCAAAGTATCATCATAGGTACGAGTCACAAAGGAAGCATGGCAAGAACAAGCAATATCTCCACCAAACTTGCAAATACACATACAAGTAGTAGAATCAATCATCATGTGTAATGCAAAGCATGGGTCACAAATGCATGGCAAAGGCATAGGAATGAGCATATCATGTAAAGTGAACATGGAAAGATGGGCATAGAATATGTAATGGATAATAAGCCATAACCATGTGAGGGCCCTGTAGAAGAATTGCGTGAAGTCTTTGGAAGGGAGTGGTGGGAAAGACAATCCACGGGATCCCAAAGCATCGTTGCTCTCTAGAGCTCGTTTTGTCAAATCATGGGATTGTGAGGCTGACAAGTATTCATGTGTGCCTACACAAAAGAGACGCAAATGAAAGAAATTGTGTGTGTGGTAAATATACACATCATCCATCATGATGTGTATGTGCACGTTGGAGTTAGCACAAGATAAGCATCGCTCAAATAAATTTGATGCATGGTATAAGAACATGTCATCCAGCATGAAAGAATAGTTGTTATGTATGACACGATGTGGATGCAAATTGAGCATACAACTATATGGCACATCAATATCATTTCCATTCATGGGGAGCATATTGTGCACATAACTATTGGGATCATGCAATGGATGGGATTGATCAAAATCTCCTAACATGTATGAGGAAACTATGGGGGTCTCCTCATGAGCAATATCGAAAACATCATATGGAGAAAATTGACAACATCCAAAACAATGCATATCCGAAGCTAGGTGGTCATGGAATGGCATATGCTTGAAATGATGCAAAGGGAGCATATCAATATCATCACAAGAGAAACAAATGCCAATAACCATGGGCTTGTATCTATGCCATATGTGCAAATTGGGTTTATTTTAATGGCATATGCATAGTTACTATGAAGAGATTGCAAATATAACATATGGTTGATCTCATCCATAGCATATGACAAGTCAGGCGGATTGTCAAACATGATGTGATCGAGAGAATTATCACAAGAAATCCTATGCAACATGGCATCACAACTAATAGACTCCACATGGCAATCATCAAACTCATCATAAATGGGTAAATCATCGCATGGGGAAATCATACTAGCATGAAGCATGTCAATATGTGGATCAACATCATGCAAGCTATCAATGTCAAGATAGTCCACTAGTGGGACAAGAGCATCACCTTCACCTTTGTTACCTTTCTCATTCCACTCATGTGGTGTAGATGAGGTGGGAAAGACCAAATGGTGGTCAATACCATCATCTTGATGGAACCATGTGGGGGTGCATCATATTCCACCATGGCCATCGTTGTGTCCAAAGGAAGGACGAACTCGTCGATGATCGACACATCATCATATATGTGACCTAGCAGCAAATGAGAAGACACAATAGAGGTAGAGGTCAAGTCGTTAGTGTTAAAACTGGCCTCACATGACCTATCAACTATCTCACTCGCTCTATGTGTTGGCTCACTCACTCCCTCAAAGTAGGTGCACTCAAACTCACATATGGTGGAGTCACTTATCTCACTCAATTGATGGGGGTTGTGGCTCTGCTCACATGGAAATTGGGGAAACACATCATATATGGGGCTAGTGGTGAACTCGCTCTCACTCTCAATATGGTGGCACAAGTCACTCAAGTAATCATCATATGTCGCCATGGTTGAAGGGAAAATCCCGTGCTCAAACATCTCATCACCATCGACGTGGATGAAGGACGAAGATGGCACATCATCACTCTCGCCTCCAAAGATGGAAGCATCATCCTTGCTCTTCACCATGTCGCTCGCCACCAAAGCATGTTCCATGAATGGCTCCGTAGTCGTAGTCATCGCTGCATCTTCTTGAAAAAGAGTCGAAGTAGACTCGGCATCATAAATGCCACAAAAACGGATGGCGGTGAAGTCGAACTTGAGGGCATCGTCTTGGAGCTCACCGGGCTTGGAAATCTTGGTGGTACTACCCTCATGCTCATTGCTTCGGGGCTTGGTCATCGCGAAGTGAGCTTGGGGTGAAGAAGCCTTGGCCTTCATGAATTCTTTTTCCACCTTGAGAGAACCAATGTAGTTGTCGATGAGGGACATGTTGTTCTCACGGAAGATAGTCTTGTGGATGTTGTTGTTCAATCCCATCATGAAGTGGAACTTCATCGAAATGGGGTCGTCCATGCCGGCTCGTTGCAAGGCTTTCTTCATCTTCTTGAAATACTTGTCGTTGGACTTGGTTCCTTGGGTGGTGTTCTCCAATTGGCGAAGAAGATGTTCCGTGTAGGTGGAAGGAAAAAACTCTCGCCGCATAGATTTCTTCGTCTTGGGCCAACTCATGTCGAAGGTCTTCGAAGGAGTGTGAAGCCACCATGTCGACGCGTAGTCGTGGAAGTTCCCTGTGGCACACTTCACTTGATCTTCGGGAGGGACTTGATGTAACTTGAGGTAGTCGTCCATCTTGTGCTCCCACTCAAGATACTCCTCGGGGTCTTGAGTCCCATAGAAAGGAAGCTCGTGGTCGGTGTCGAGGTCGTAGTAGCTTGTGGAAGTCGAAGATTTGAGCTTGGGGAGCTTATCTTGAGTGTAGTCTTGATGTGCTTGTTGGTGAATATGTCGTATATCCGAAGGCGACGATGCCTTGAAGTCGCTTGGCCAAGATGCCAAGGTAGATGGTGAAGTCGTCGAGCGGTGGTTGGTATTGAGCTCTTGACCTTCACATTCTTGTCGGTGATGGTGGCGATGGCGATTTAACCTTGCCGAAGATGGTAGATCAGAAGTATGTGCACTTGAGCGTCTTCTCGAAGCTGAGGAAGATCTCTTGTAGGAATTGATGAGGGCTTTGATCTCCTCCATTTGAGCATCCATCTTGGTGTCCAAGTTGTTTTTCATGGCACCAAACTCATCGTTGGTGTTGCAGACCGAAGGAGGTGTGCTTTGCCTATCCATCACAAGACTCGAGAAAATGTGAGTGGTAGAAAGGAAAGAACTAGACCAATGTACCTTATCCAATGTTGAATATGGATCAATGATCGCTCAATAATGTATTATGGAAATATCACAGTTGGTACCGGATCTTGTCAATTCTCACACCTACACAAGTAAGGCTTATGAAGTAGCTTGGTGAGGATAGTGGCACAAAAATGTGATGCAACTGTTAGCAAGAGTCAATAATGTTGAAAGTGATTCAAAAATTCACAAATGAAACAAGTAGACCAATAGCAATGAATGGCACACGGAAACACACGCACACACATGGATAGATAAATGGGGTCGTGCAACCAAGGAATGAGCACAAAATTTGGAATCCACGGAAAACGCTTGTGTTGCACAACTCTAGACAGACGCTAGCATGATTTCTCAATAGGTGGATACGACACTTGTGCACAACCTATGAGATGCAAAATGTATCAACTTATATCCCAAGTATGTTATGTATATATGATTCCCGGTGTTTCGCACACGTTGATCCGAGATTATCAATGATGGTAATATGATATGCAATGTGGCGATGTTATGGCTATTGCTTACAAGCTCTTTGTTCACTCTTTTTCTTTTGCTTAAAAGCTTATTATTTTTTCTTTTCTATGGCCACTATGCGAAATGCACAAACCATGATAGCAATTGTGTATATGTGGAAACACTTGTGACACAAGGGATGGTACTATGATACCAAGGTGATACCAATATGATATGGTATGAATGCAATGGAAGGTGTAGGTTGATGATCACTAATGTGCAAAAGTAATGTTACCGGCAATCTCAAAGGCTAGTATCGATAGGAAAGTGACGCAAAATGGGCTAGGGGTTAACAATGTAATGGCAAGAATGAATATACAATGATGGGATACTGATAACCCACAAGTATATGGGATCACAACAGTTTTCGAGGGTAGAGTATTCAACCCAAATTTATAAATCCAACACAAGGAGAGCCAAAGAATATTTGCAAGTATTAGCAGCTGAGTTGTCAATTCAACCCCACCTGGAGATTAATTATCTGCAGCAAAGTTATCAATAGCACAGTAATATGATAATTTTGATAGTAGCAGCAACATCAATAGTAACGGTAGCGATAGTAACTTAGTGATGTCTACTACACAACCTTCTTCCTGTAGACGTTGTTGGGCCTCCAAGTGCATAGGTTTGTAGCACAGTAGCTAATTTCCCTCAAGTGGATGACCTAAGGTTTATCAATCCGTGGGAGGTGTAGGATGAAGATGGTCTCTCTCAAACAACCCTGCAACCAAATTACAAAGAGTTTCCTGTGTCCCCAACACACCCAATACAATGGTAAATTGTATAGGTGCACTGCACTAGTTCAGCGAAGAGATGGTGATACAAGTGCAGTATGGATGGTAGATATTAGTTTTTGTAATCTGAAAAATATAAAAACAGCAAGGTAGAAAGTGGTAAAAGTGAGCGTAAACGGTATTGCAATGCTAGGAAACAAGTCCTAAGGTTCATACTTTCACTAGTGCAAGTTCTCTCAACAATAATAACATAACTGGATCATATAACTATCCCTCAACATGCAACAAAGAGTCACTAATAGCGGAGAACAAACGAAGAGATTATTGTAGGGTACGAAACCACCTCAAAGTTATCCTTTCTGATCGATCTATTCAAGAGTCCGTAGTAAAATAACACGAAGCTATTCTTTTTGTTTGATCTATCATAGAGTTCGTACTAGAATAACAACTTAAGACACAAATCAACCAAAACCCTAATGTCACCTAGATACTCCAATGTCACCTCAAGTATCCGTGGGCATGATTATACGATATGCATCACACAATCTCAGATTCATCTATTCAACCAACACAAGGAACTTCAAAGAGTGCCCCAAAGTTTCTACCGAAGAGTCAAGACGAAAACTTGTGCCAAGCCCTATGCATAAGTTCACAAGGTCACTGAACCCGCAAGTTGATCACCAAAACGTACATGAAGTAGATCACGTGAATATCCCATTATCACCACAGATAAGCACATGCAAGACATACATCAAATGTTCTCAAATCCTTAAAGACTCAATCTGATAAGATAACTTCAAAGGGAAAACTCAATCCATTACAAGAGAGTAGAGGGGGAGAAACATCATAAGATCCAACTATAATAGCAAATCTCGCTTAACATCAAGATCGCGCCAAATCAAGAACACGAGAGAGAGAGAGAGATCAAACACATAGCTACTGGTACATACCCTCAGCCCTGAGGGTGAACTACTCCCTCCTCGTCATGGAGAGCGCCGGGATGATGAAGATGGCCACCAGTGAGGGATCCACCCTTCGGCGGGGTGCCGGAACAGGGTCCCGATTGGTTTTTGGTGGCTACAGAGGCTTACGGCAGCGGAACTCCTGATCTATTGTGCTCCTCGATGTTTTCGGAGTATATGGGTATATATAGGAGGAAGAAGTAGGTTGGTGGAGTTGCAAGGGGCCCACGAGGGTGGGGGCGCGCCTCCCTGCCTTGTGGCCTCCTCGCTTCTTTCTTGACGTCCACTCCAAGTCCTCTGGATCACGTTTGTTCCAAAAATCACTCTCCCGAAGGTTTCATTCCGTTTGGACTCTGTTTGATATTCCTTTTCTGCGAAACACTGAAATAGGCAAAAAAACAGCAATTTGGACTGGGCCTCCAGTTAACAGGTTAGTCCCAAAAATAATATAAAAGTGCATAATAAAGCCCATTAATCATCGAAAACAGATAATATAATAGCACGAATACTTCATAAATTATAGATACGTTGGAGACGTATCACTTAGCAAGAGCAATATGTAGGAACATCGTAGGCATTGGATCGGTAATTTGTTGGATGATATTCATCATGAGACAGTCATAACCTAGGGCGATGCGGAACTAGCTCCAGTTCATAAATATAATGTAGGCATGTATTCCGTAAATAGTCATACGTGCTTATGGAAAGAACTTGCATGACATATTTTGTCCTACCCTCCTGTGGCAGCGGAGTCCTATTGGAAACTAAGATATATTAACGCCTCCTTTTAATAGAGTACTAGAACAAAGCATTAGCACACGGTGAATACATGAACTCCTTAAACTACGGTCATCACCGGGAGTTATCCCGACTATTGTCACTCCGGGGTTGCCGGATCATAACACGTAGTAGGTGACTATAACTTGCAAGATCCGATCTAGAACATGGATATAATGGTGATAACATAAATGGTTCATATATGAAATCATGGCACCCCGGCCCAAAGTGACAAGCATTAAGCATGGCAAAGTCATAGCAACATCAATCTCAGAACATAATGGATACTAGGGATCAGACCCTAACAAAACTAACTCGATTACATGATGAATCTCATCCAACTCCTCACCGACCAGCGAGCCTACGAAGGAATTACTCACTCCCGGTGGGGAGCATCATGGAATTGGTGATGGAAAAGTGTTGATGATGACGAAGATCAAAGATCACTACAAAAAAATACACTTCCGTGATGATATGTGTTTGTCATAGTAGGTCGCATTTTCTGTCATGCATGTACATCCATGACATTTTTATGACAGAATCAAGATAGTCATACCTGTGCTGTCGTAGAAGTGTTCCATGACATTACCAAAATTATCATCACGGAAGTGTCCACTTCCATGACGATAAATTGTGTGTCACAGAAGTGCTTTCGTCAAGGGTGACCGACACGTGGCATCCACCATAACGGAGCGCCGTTAAGCTATCAGGTCAGGTTTTGGATCCGATAACCTGTTAACAGCCTGGACCAATGGGAAATTTCAACGTGTAAAATTCTTATTGGCCGGACGAAACATGTGTCAGCTCATTAGTGGGTCAGATAGGTGCCTATGATATGTCGACATGTGCCACGGCCCACCATTGTCCCATTTAGCTTACAAAGCCGGTCCGTTTGACTTGGTCAAAAGTTAATGGGCTGGCCCATGAAAAGCCTGTTAACGGTCTCTTTGCAAATAGCCCATTTTACGGCCCGGTAACTCACGACCTATTAGGCCCTAGCGGAAATTGGCCCAACAACGTCATGTGGGCCGTTGAATATAACACCAGCCCATTTCACTTTTGGCCCATGTATGGCCCATGATGTCTTTCGGCCCACATGAGGCCTTTGTATCTTTAGGCCCTTTAGAGGCCCAGGTGACTCTAGCCCATAATGAACAGTAACTTTCTTTGTACCCATTAACGGCCTGTGATTCACATGGGCCGTTTCCAACCCATGTTAGCTTTCGGCCTATTGACGGCCCATACGTTCTTGGGCTCCTTTCCGGCCCTCGATTAATTCCGGCCCCTTACTGGCCTGTTCCCCTAATGGGCCAAATTCGGCCCATGGCAAGAGTCGGCCCGTTTCTGGCCTGTTAACCCGTTGCGCCGTTTCCAGCCCATGTTAGCTTTCAACCTATTGATGGCCCATACGTTCTTGGGCTCCTTTCCGGCCCTCGATTACTTCCGGCCCGTTACTGGCATGTTCCCCTAATGGGCCAAATTCGGCCCATGGCAAGAGTCGGCCCGTTTCTGGCCTGTTAACCCATTACGCCGTTTCCAGCCCGTCTTATATTCTGGCCCATTAACGACTCGTTATGCCTATGACAGAATTAAGCCTTTGCTGTCCTCTGGTCTGTTAACGGCCCATTACCGTGCTGGGCCGATACCAATTACGCCCGTTTACGGCCCATGTAGACCCATTTATCCGACGACCTGAGGCCCACCAATTCTACGACCCTGATGGAGGCCCATTTATTGACGGCCCGTAGGAGACCCATGGATCCTACGACCTGTATATGGCCCATGGTTGTTGCGGCCACTAACAAACCAGGGAAAAAGTAGACTAGGAAATAAATAAGGCCGAAACTAACGCCAGGCTATTAAGGCGATTGCATAGATTACATCCACTCGACATCAAAGATCGCCACCAGTGCAAATATGGGGAATGTCGGTGTCAAAACCGGCGGATCTCGGGTAGGGGGTCCCGATCTGTGCATCTTAGGCTGATGGTAACAGGAAGCAGAGGACACAATGTTTACCCAGGTTAGGGCCCTCTCGATGGAGGTAAAACCCTACTTCCTGCTTGATTAATATTGAAGATATGTGTAATACAAGAGTAGATCTACCACGAGATCATAGAGGCTAAACCCTAAGAGATAGCCTATGATGGTATGATTGTAATTGTGATCGGCCTTCTAAGGACCATGCTCTCCGGTTTATATAGACACCGGAGAGCTAGGGTTTACATGGAGTCGGTTACAAGGAAGGAAACATAATATCCGGATTGCCAAGCTTGTCTTCCACGCCAAGGAGAGTCCCATCCGGACACGAGCTGAAGTCTTGAGTCTTGTATCTTGATGCTTCTATAGTCCGGACGATGTATATAGTCCGGCTGTCCGGATACCCCCTTATCCAGGACTCCCTCAGTAGCCCCTAAACCAGGCTTCAATGACGATGAGTCCGACGCGCAGTCTTGCCTTCGGCATTGCAAGGCGGGTTCCTCCTTCCGAATACTCCAAGTTTACCATCGAACACGTAGACCGTGTCCGGATCTGCAAAATGATCTTCACATACCACCGTAGAGAGAATGATACTCCAGCTGACAACTTTTAGACGACGTGACATGCCATTAGGGCCAGGTCATTACTCGAACCGTTTTTTCACAACCATCCACAGCGCGTATTGCGAGGCGATTTCCTTGACACGTCCTGTCAAAGTAGAGATCATGTCCCCTTATCGCGGGATTCTCATCAATACGGGTATGGGTAATCCCCCCGTGCCATCAATCATGGCGCTTGGGAAGTAAGCGATTCTCAACAGGCTAGTGGGGAGGAGCACCGTTTTCGTCGCCTCTATAAAGGGATAAGAGTTCCTCATTCTTACCCACACCTTCTTCCTCCTCCGCCCACTCTTGCCTCCCCGAGCTCCAACGCCCTAGTCCAAGTCTCCTCCGCACAGCTAAACATGTCCGGGGTAGGAGGCAAATGGGTGGCTTCCACCATGAAGGAGAAGGACATTGCAAGTCTTCGGGCTGCCGGATACTTGGCCGTAGACATAGCGCACCGGCTACCAGATGGTGGGCAGGTCATTCCAACTCCAGGACCCCACGAGAGGGTCGTGTTCCTTTCCCACTTCATCCGTGGACTGGGGTTTCCACTCCACCCCTTCGTCCGCGGGCTTATGTTGTACTACGGGCTAGACTTTCATGATCTAGCTCCGAACTTCGTCCTCAACATCTCGGCGTTCATCATCGTGTGTGAGGCTTTCCTCCGCATCAAGCCTCATTTCAGCTTGTGGCTCCAAACCTTCTGCGTGAAGCCGAAGATTGTGAGCGGCCAGCAAGCGGAGTGCGGAGGATCCATGGTGGGCAAAATGCCTAATGTCACCTGGCGTGAAGGCTCCTTTGCGGAAACCGTGAAGGGGTGGAAATCGGGGTGGTTCTATATTACCGAACCACATGACGCCAACTGGGCGCCGACCCCCCGAGTTCCGACCTAGAACCCCTATGCGGCTCACCTCCTGGGAACAGAAGGGCCTGCTATGGGGCGAATCTGCAGAGCTGACCGGACTTATCACCTGCGTCAAGGGCATGAAGGACAAGAACATCAAGCTCATCAACGTGATCCAAGTCATGCTCATTCGCCTGATTCTGCCTTGCCAAAGGCGGGCATTCAATTTGTGGGAATTCGTTCCGGCCGAACACCGGACGCTCCAGAGGCTCTATGGCATGAAGCACCAGAACGCATGGAAGGCGTTGTTCAAGGCCACCGAAGTACCTCCTCTCATAACCGAGGACCGCGGGCTCCACACCGCACGGCAACCTACCCAGGTGAGTTCTAAGGCCGCCACCGGGTTCGGTTCTTCCCAATGTACTCATGGGGAATTCCTAAGTGATTGTGTATATTTGTTTCAGGAGTATGTGGAGACAGCGGAGCGGATCGACAGTCCGGCTCCGTTGCCGGAAAACCCAGCCAATGATCTTCTGACGAAGATGTTGGTCCTGTTGCCCTACAAGGGTCCGGAGAAGAAGGCCGATAAGAAGGCCCCGGGGACCCGAAAGGGTCTCCGAAGTAAGGTTGCGCAAGCCTCGTCCGAAGATGATGAGGCGCACTCCTCCCCTGAAGGGGAAGAAGAAGAAGAAGAGGCCGCCCCTTCCGGAAAGGATGGGGGGCCTGAGACGGCGAACCAGGGGGCTAGGAGAGGCCTCCGGCGTAAGGCCGTCATACCCTTGTCGTCTGATGACGATGAGGCAGATTCCTCCCGCGGAGGCGGGGAGGAACAAGGAGAAACACCACCTCCCCGTGTCGGGGGAGGGAAGAAGAGGAAGGCCGCCCCGGTGGGGGGGACTGGGACGTCCGAGAAGGGAAAGACATCCCTTCCAGACTACTCCGCCACCGCCGCCGATAGCGAGGAAGGGTGGCTGCCCAGGAAGAAGCCCCTTGTGCGGTCGTAAGTATCGCACTCAATCGTAATTTTCGCTTCATAATTTTGTTTATAATGCCGAACTTTTATACAGTCCGGCCAGGGCCCATCCGGGAGTGTCGTCTTCGGACGGGTCCTTGAGTGAGTCAGCAATGAACTCACTCCCGACGGCCACGTCTCCTCACCCTGCGGACGACATGGAGGTGTTGCCATGAAGGCTCCCGACGATGGCGGAGGTGGCCCTGGAGGCGCCTCCAGGCGGCGTCCCAGGCGTCGGACTCGCGGGGTTCAAGGTCCCCGCGGATCGTGTCGATGAGAGCCACGGCAAGCCGGGCTCTCAGCCAAACAATGTTCCGGAGCCTTGAGTGGTTCTGAACTTAGGCGGGCAGCCCCTCGTTATGGAGGGAGGGCCATCTATATCAAGGACTTCCGTTGCGCCCAAGCGCTGGATTGTCTGCTGGAAGCGCTTCGAGGCGCGTCCCTAGATGAAGAGCACCGTACTCTCATGAGTGCGGTGATTCAGAAGGTTTCGTCCGCCAAGAGTGGACTAACCGAAGCCTGCACCAGCCACCTAACAGGCTTTGGGGTAAGCAGTAAAAAATGTGTAAAGTCACCAGCCGATAGGTAGTAGCCCCTGATACTCTGTTTGGTGTTCGGAAGGAAAAACCAGACGGAGGGTCAATTATAATCCGCAGGAATCTAACAATAAGTGTGAATGTAAATAAAAAGGCTGTGCTGCTGGCCGCTGCTGCTCGCATGGCCGAAATCGCCGGCCTGACGCAGGATTTAGAGCGGGCACAGGGAGAGCTCGGCCTCGCCAGGAGGCAGCTTGAAGAGAACAAAGGTAAATGATTTCCCTCTCTCATATAATAAATAGTAAATAAAATTTGATTATGCTAACGACAAGACGTCATGATGTGGTAACAGAGGCTGCCACCGAAGTGGCGTCTCTCAAGAAGGCGCTGTCCGAGGCCGAACACAAAGCGGCCTTGGAACTCAAGGAGTGCAAAAAGTAAGAGGCCCGAGTGGGCGAGGTACAAGAAGAGCTTGAGGAGCTCGGCAAGAAGCTCGAGTCTGCGGAGCGGGAGCTTAAAGCAAAGGAGGCCGAGCTTGCGAAGGCCCTTATAAATACAAAAGATGCCAAGGCCGAAGCCGAGAGGGCTCAGCAGGAGATCCAGGAGGCCAAGAAAATAGCGGCGGGTAAGAATTTTTTTATGCAAAGCAAACATGTGGAGGAGGCGTTTCTTTTACTTACTCGAGTCTGGAGCTCTCCAGGGGCATTCACAGACCTGCCACGCAGCGTATCAGATGCCGCGGAGTTCTACCGTGCCCAGGAGGGGAGCTCAAAGGAGAAGTTGTTCTGGTCCCAGTATGCTGGGGCTGAACATGCAACGCCTCTGAGTGACCAACTGAAGCAGTTGGTCAAACTCCACAAGGCGGCTGAAGTGGCTATGAAAGATCTCATAGTCCGGATGTGGCCTGACGAGCTTCTGCACACTAGCTACTTCGGCCTGATCAAGCAGATGGTGGATTCCTGTCCGCGGCTGGAAGTCATCAAGCGATCCGTTTGCATTGTGGGTGCCCACCGGGCCCTTGCCCGCGCCAAGGTACATTGGGGCAAGCTGGATGCAGAGAAGCTGGTGAAGGACGGGCCGCCGGAGGGCAAGCCGCATCGCGTCCCCGAGAAGTATTATGATGGCGTTATGAAGGGTGCTTGCCTCGTGGCCGATGAATGTACCAAAGACATAATTTTTGAATGAATTCACTTTTGTCATGTTTGTAATTTAAAGACGAAGTTACTTGCGCTATGTAGCACTTTTGTAATTTAAAATATTACCTTCTGTGCGGCTGTTTATAAAATTCTGAAAGTAGGCCAGTCGTCGGCTTCCGCCCGCGTACTGGGGTGTTCGTGGAAAATCCGGACACTCTTTATCCAAATGTTTGGTCCCTTAAGGAGGTGTCCAGCGCAGCGAACCAGGCAATCGGACTATACGACTTTATAACCTTCACTTAGCCATAGAAGTCTATGATTTTAAATATCGGCAAAGCCCCTAGAATCCGGAAGGCCGAATTGGGGCGCTATACGCGCCTATATCGGACAAAGCCGAACTAACGCCTAAAGCGGAAAAATCTTTAAGGATTTTAAGACCTCTTCGAACAGCGACCAGTCTCTCGCCACATCATGTCTAACAGTTTTATGCTTTCTCTACTGAGGTGCTCATCCGGCAGAACCAGGGCACAATCGTAGTAGTTCTCCCTGCGGTACCTTAGCCGAATTAACAGAACATAAGGCACCAAAGAAAGGGAGCCAGGCTATCCCAACCGTAACCCAAGACATGATTCGGAGCTGATGCATATAATGCTATAAGTTCGGGGTGCCGCACTGTTGAAAGTGTTCGGACTTGACTTGCCGTATTATGGGGTACCATAAGAAGCCCTTGGCAAACTACATGTACCAAAGTGTACGGATGCAAAATGAAATAGACATTTATAAAAAATGCTCAAATAAAAATAAGTAAGCTGACGCTATATGTGGTCTCCCATTGATAAATAGTACATTTAAGCGTATGTTTACAATGTATGCATTAAGCGGAGAAAATAGGATGATTTGACATATCCTATCAAGTGGAAGGCTACGTACGAATAGATAAAGCAGGAATAATGATCGTAAATAGATTCCACCTGGGTGTTTCCTGCAGTGCCCAAAGCTTGTTGCCTCCTGGGTTTCCTCTCCTATGTAAGTCCGACAATCCGGCTATTCTGGAGAGGCTGCACTAAAGCAATGTCCTTAAAGGTGAATGGAAAGGTTATGAAGTGATACCGTACTGTTGACTGAGCCCCTGATACGCCTCTGCCTGTGCCCATCGTATTTTGAGTGCGTAATTGTGTACGCGTGGCACGAATGCTGCTTTGATGGGATTTGAGCGGAGGCCGGACTGCTAGTCCTGCTCTTGTCGTGCCTGCTGATCTTGCTGCGGGGTGTTCCGCCCTCGCTTGACGGAGCTTGAAAATTTTGTCACCGGATTGGTGGTTTGCTGGAGGAGGCCGCATTATACTTCTGCCGCAAGGGCCGCAGTATGTTCTTCTGTACGGAGAGAGCGGTCCATATTCCCGTTGACTGTTATGACCCCGCGCTGGCCTGGCATCTTGAGCTTGAGGTATGCATAGTGTGGTACCGCAGGGCATGGTAACCACTGTGGAAAGGGACGATATCGAAGATTAGCTCTTCGCTTCGGAAATTATCCGGAGATCCGAAGACTACTTCCAATGTTATAGAGCCCGTGCAACGGGCCTCTACTCCAGGAATGACACCTTTAAAGGTGGTTTTGGTGGGCTTGATCCTTGAAGGATCGATGCCCATCTTCCGCACTGTGTCCTGATAAAGCAGTTTCAGGCTGCTGCCTCTGTCCATAAGGACTCTTGTGATGTGAAATCCGTCTATAATTGGGTCTAAAACCAATGCGACTGAGCCGCCGTGACGGATGCTAGTAGGATGATCCCTACAATCAAAGGTGATCAGACAAGCTGACCATGGGTTGAATTTGGGGACGACTGGCTCCATCGCATATATGTCCCGTAGTGCTTGCTTCTGTTCCCGCTTGGGGATGTGGGCGGCGTAGATCATGTTGATCGTTTTCACCTGGGGGGGGGGGGATTTCTTCTGGCCCCCCATGTTCGGACGCCGGGGCTCATCGTCATCGTCGCTGTGCAACCCCTTGTCCTTGTTTTCGGCATTTATTTTGCCGGCCTGTTTAAAGACCCAGCAGTCTCTATTGGTGTGGTTGGCTGGCTTGTCCGGGGTGCCATGAATTTGGCACGAGCGCTCAAGTATACGGTCCAGACTGGACGGTCCTTGATTGTTGCGCTTGAATGGCTTCTTCCGCTGACCGGATTTCGATCCGCAAAATCCGGCATTGACCGCCATATCCTCGGAGCTGTCGCCGTTGTTCTGTCACTTGTGTCTGTTGCGCCGTGGCTTGCCATTATTATCCCAGACATCTGAAGTTCCAGAATATGGCGTAGTGCTACTGCGAGCCAACCAGCTGTCCTCGCCCACGCAAAAGCGGGTCATTAGTGTCGTAAGAGCGGCCATGGACTTGGGTTTCTCCTGGCCGAGGTGTCTGGCGAGCCACTCGTCACGGATATTATGCTTGAAAGCCGCCAGGGCTTCAGCGTCCGGACAATCGACTATTTGGTTCTTTTTAGTTAGGAACTAAGTCCAGAATTTCCTGGGTGATTCTCCGGGCTGTTGAGTTATATGGCTCAAGTCATCGACATCCGGAGGTCACACATATGTGCCCTGGAAGTTGTCAAGGAATGCGTCTTCCAGGTTTTCCCAACTGCCAATGGAATTTGCGGGCAGGCTGTTTAGCCAGTGCCGGGCAGGTCCTTTGAGCTTAAGGGGAAGATACTTGATGGCGTGTAGATCATCTCCGCGGGCCATGTGAATGTGGAGAAGGAAGTCCTCGATCCATACCGCGGGGTCTGTGGTGCCATCGTATAATTCAATGTTTACGGTTTTAAACCCTTCTGGGAATTTGTGATCCATCACTTCATCAGTGAAGCATAGGGGGTGTGCGGCGCCTCTATGTCGGGCTATGTCACGGCGCAGTCCGGCTGCGTTTGACTGGTTGTATTTGGCCCGGCCGGATTTTTTTAGTGTATCCGGTATGACGGTCATCGTCATGTGCTTTGGCGCGCCCCCGTGACCCATAGATCGATCTTGGTTGTCCTACGGTGTTATCCAGTTTATCACGCAGGTCCTGAGTATTGCCCCGGGCCATAGAAAACCGGCGCAGGGGTACGGGCTGGTATTTCAGCTGATATGCCGTTTTGTCCCGACCTCGAGGCGGTCGGTCAGCCGTGGGGCGCTCGAGTCCGTATTCCTCGGCTGCCAGGACTTCTGTCCATCTGTCTGTGAGCAGATCTTGATCAGCTTGGAGCTGCTGCTAATTCTTCTCCAGGCTTCTCGCAGTGGCAATAAGCCGGCGCTTGAAGCGCTCCTGCTTTGCGGGGTCTTCGGGTACGCCGAACTCGTCATTGCCGAGGCTAATCTCGTCTTCGGAGAGGGGCATGTAGTTGTCCTCCTTCGGATACCCGTCCGTCGCCTGTTCATCTGGGCTGTTATGCCCGTCTTCCTGTTCGGCCTGCTCGAAGGCGGGCTGTTCGGGGTTGTATTCATCATCGGCACCGTCCGGATTATTATCATCTCCGGCGCCGGTATTGCCTTGGCGGGGCTTGGAGCGGCGCTGGCGACGCCCATGCTTTGCTTTCTTCTTGGAGGGGTTATCCTCCGTTGCCTCGTCGCCATTCGTTTCTTTCGGAGTGTCCACCATATATATATATATATATATATATATATATATATATATATATATATATATATATATATATATATATATATATATATATATATATATATATATATATATATATATCGTATGAAGAGGTGGCTGCCCACCGCCCTGTGAGCGGTGGCTCCTGTATGTCTCCTGCATCGTCGTCCATACCATCGATGTCTTCGAAGTCAAAGTCGAGCACGTCGGTTAAATCATCGATCGTGGCGACAAAGTGGGTGGTGGGTGGGTAGCGAATTCCTTCGTCGCCTGCTTCCCACTCTAGCCGGACATAGTTCGGCCCAGAGTCTCCTGACAAAGAGAGAGACTTCAATGAGTTCAGCATGTGGCCAAAGGGTGAGTGCTCAAAGATGTCCGCAACGGTAAACTCCATTACCGGAGCCCAACCTGGCTCGGCTGGCTCGAGAGTGAGCGGACCAGGACCAACAGCCAGATATGAGACTCGGGTCCGGGATTACAGGCCTCCACAGCGGTGGGACCTGTGTTCGGCTCCACCGCCGATAAGTGTGCGGCCTGCGGAGCGGGGTCTAGCCCTCCGTCCATAGGCAACGCAACCTGCCCTGGATTTAGATCCAAGGCTGCTTCGGGGATGATGTCCCGGGCACTGTCCGACAGCAGGTCTAGGCCGTGCTCGTCGTGGCTGTCCGGCGCTCCTGGCGTAGGCTCGAATCTGTCGAATATCAAGTCTCCACGTATATCCGTCGTGTAGTTCAAGTTTCCGAACCTGGTCTGGTGGCTGGGGGCGAAGCTGTCGATCTGTTCCAACCGGCCAAGTGAATTGGCCCGCAGTGCGAAGCTGCCGAACACAAAGATCTGTCCGGGGAGAAAAGTCTCACCCTGGACCGTGTTGTTGATGATTGAAGACGCCATCAAGTCTCGAAGCGACGACACAGAGGAACTCTAAATGAAAGCACCAATGTCGGTCTCAAAATCGGCGAATCTTGGGTAGGGGGTCCCGATCTGTGCGTCTTAGGCTGATGGTAACAGGAAGCAAGGGATACAATGTTTACCCAGGTTCGGGCCCTCTCGATGGAGGTAAAACCCTACTTTCTGCTTGATTAATATTGAATATATGTGGAATACAAGAGTAGATCTACCACGAGATCGTAGAGGCTAAACCCTAAGAGATAGCCTATGATGGTATGATTGTAATTGTGATCGGCCTTCTAAGGACCATGCTCTCCGGTTTATATAGACACTGGAGAGCTAGGGTTTACATGGAGTCGGTTACAAGGAAGGAAACATAATATCCGGATTGCCAAGCTTGTCTTCCACGCCAAGGAGAGTCCCATCCGGACACGAGCCGAAGTCTTGAGTCTTGTATCTTGACGCTTCTATAGTCCGGATGATGTATATAGTCCGGCTATCCGGATACCCCCTTATCCAGGACTCCCTCAGGGAACACCCTACACTATACAAAAATGGCTTGCATTTTTTTCAGCTGGTGGCTGCACGTTAAGAACAAATTTTGTATCGCACCAAAACAAATTACAACTATATAACAAAAGGAAGGTTGGCATAAAACTTAACAGTCTAGCAGATAAATGCACCACGAGAAGTTCAGAAGCTCAGTTCATTTGACCTGACTATTACGTTTTCATGTTGTATTGTCCAATGGAGCACCATAACCCTCGCCTTCGTTTCTCCTAGGCTCCTAAACAACATAGAAAATGTCTGATAGTTTGGTTTCAAAACCATGCATATCTTGACGACATCGAAAAGTGTCTCTCCTTGTTTCACAAAGGGTCTCTGTTAGGGAATGGACTTGTGTCTGGAGCGCAGATACAACATTGCTTTGAGCTTGCATATCTTGATCATGAGGCAGTTTGGACGAGATTGCCTTAACAACCAACCCAGTATTACGCAGGAATGTGCTTTTGGCACTGTTAGTGGACAGGTACTGATCCACTGCAGCAAGAGCTGACATTGCGGTTATAGTTGCCTCGCCACCTTCAGAAGGTGGCGGTTCCACCATTTTTTCCATAGCTCGCTAAAAATTTGAGTTTTTACATTAGTACCAGAATAGAAGATATTAAGGAGGCAGCAAAACCAAACAAAATAGCTTTGGTCTATATACAGAACTTATTCTGGTGAACCCATGTAAAATATTTAGTTGTATTTTATTGCAAAGTACATAATAAAACCAGGTTCCAAACATATGACCATGTACCATCGCTAATGTATTGTCTATTTCTTCACATTGTATTGAGGGCTAAGGATAAAGAGATGAAGTTTATAATACGGTAAGCATAGTATGACATCATTCATATCATAAAACAACTGAGAACAGACAAACATGCAATTATAAGATTGTGTGGGCAAGTCCAGCACAGAACTAGATTATGGGTTAAGATCAAAGGAACATCACTCCTCTCTTTTAAACCTTGTAAGGTGCAATGATACACTAAGACAATTGTGTATAAAATTGAAAAGAGTAATAGACATTGGCTGCAAACCATGCAGTTCAAGGCACAAGTCAGAGTAAGTAGTAGTTAAAAGGCATGAGGATTAAGGACTTACAACAGCGACTTTGACTGGTGTAGTCATGCCCTTCTTCTTGCTGGTGTGACAGTCCTTGAAGATTTCCACAACATTTGGTTCAGGTACTTTTTGGTCCTTGCGGGCTTTCCTCTGCATTTCGAACAAGTCATTATAGATCTGATAATATGGTACAGCGAAAAGAGTGAAACAACAGCTAATTACAAGAGCCTCGCAGTGTGCAATATAGCTACGAGATCCTGTCGTCTGTTGGAATTTCACTTTCGTACGGTTGGCCTTGTTCTTTGAACAGTTCACCTACAAGAAGATAGATTTGTGTGGCACATGCGTAAATAGGACTTCAACATGTGATTTGATCACATATATATAATGTACCTGATACTTGGGATCAAACCAGTGTTTAACAAGGCCCCTCCAGTCTTCATCCAATATATTTTCCACTGGAGATGTTTGGTAGAGTTCACTGTTAGCCTTGCCTTCAAAGTGAGTTTTCCTCAAGTTATACTGATACTGTCGCAGAGCAGACTTGAAAACATGGGTGCAAGCTTGTCTGGTTGCATCATCTTGGCTATCCAACTTGAACCTCATCTATTGAAAATTATGGGAGTATCATTATCAGCAACCTAGAAAGTATGGGACATAGCAAGATGATATTACTAGTTTCCATACGTAACCATACTTATAGATAAATGGTCGAGGTAGGTGTTGAACTGGGTTTCGTATTTTTCATTCCTGTACTGAATCCATGTTGGGAGGATACATACATGACACCTAACGGCAACCGCTACCTCTGATACTAACTTGGCTGACTCTGTAGCATCATGTGGCCTTTTTAAACCTGCCTCAAAACGGACCTTCATTCTTCCTCCTCTAGATTTAGTTAACCTATCGAGCATTATCCCTGATGTTTGTTTCCTCTTGCGCCTAGGTGCTAGTCCAACGACGAACATAGGAAGTGTTAGTGTACATCAAACCATGAGGCTACATATAAAGAAGCATGCAACTGTAACTTGACTCCAACAACTACCTTCTTGCTGTTCAAGCTCACAAGGTTCATTTGATATTGCCAACTCGTCTTGTGTCAAGAGTGCTTGGGAAGTAGTGTCAGGTGGCAAGGGAGCTTGGGAACGTGCTGCTAGCTCAGATGATGCACGAGTAACTCGTGCAGCTGGTAGTACTGTGGAAGGTGTTGCAAGAACTAGGGCTGTCTCTGCTTGTTTGGTGGCAACTATTTGTTTCTGTTTGGCTTTTTTTGCAGCTCGTGTAGCATGGGATGCCCTATTTGTAGAATTTTCCGCTGGACTTTGACCTTCTATTGCACCATCAGTACCAGCAGAATCTACAGGATTCATCCGCTTCTCATTCCCTGCCATTCTGTGTTTCTTCCTCTTTCTCTGTGCCATGTTAAGTCAATCCGACAAGAAAAACGAATAACAATTTAGTTCTTCAGAACAAATTGATGCGTGATGTAGGCGAACTGAACTTTGGTGTTAGACAACCACATGATAGGAGGATGTAATATGTATGAAAAACAGGACGGAAGAGATAACCAGAACTATGATGTGTAAACTAAGCAGAAGACATTTCACCAAATTAGAAGCAATGCAATGGAAGGTAGATACCATATGAAAGATGCTAAAAATATCACTCTGCCAAGTTAACAGTGTCTCATCATAAATGGCGTTTAAACAAATGTGAAGCAGTACAAGAAAAAATCATATGCAAGATGCAAACAACATCACACTACCATGTTAGAGGTCTCTCGTCATTAGTGCCATTGCATATTCACAACATTGCATATTCACAGCTTATGATGTGTAAACTAAGGAGAAGGCATTTCAACAAATTAGAAGCAATGAAAGCTAGACACCATATGAAAGATGCAATGAATATCACTCTACCAATTCAAACTGTCTAGTCATAAGTGCCATTTCAACAAATTAGTAGTACAAGCTAGAAAAAAATGCGAGATGTAACCTATATCACACTCTGAAGTCAAACGTGTCTTATGATAAGTGATTGTTGCAGGTTACACAACAGTAGTAATTTGATGTAAGAACATGGTGTGATAGACAGATACTGTATGGTCTAGAAACAGGAACGTGTGTCTTATTCAAGTATAATGTGTAAAGTAAGCAGATGGAATTCAACAAAATTAGAAGCAGTACAAGCTAGACATCACACATAACATGCAACCACATATAACAGTGCCAAGTTAGAGGGAGCACCGATGATGGTGTGATAACCCACAAGTGTAGGGGATCGCAACAACTTTCGAGGGTAAAGTATTCAACCCAAATTTATTGATTCGACACAAGGGGAGCCAAAGAATATTCTTGAGTATTAGCAGTTGAGTTGTCAATTCAACCACACCTGGATAACTTAGTATCTGCAGCAAGGTATTTAGTAGCAAAGTAGTATGATAGTAATGGTAACAGTAGTAAAAGGTAAAGGTAAATGTTTTTGGGTTTTTGTAGCACTTGTAATAGTAGCAACGGAAAAGTAAATAAGCGAAGAACAATGTGTGAAAATCTCGTAGGCAATGGATCAGTGATGGATAATTATGCCGGATGCGATTCCTCATTTAATAGCTATGACATAGAGTGACACAGAACTAGCTCCAGTTCATCAATGTAATGTAGGCATGTATTCTGTAAATAGTCATACATGCTTATGGAAAAGAACTTGCATGACATCTTTTGTCCTACCCTCCCGTGGCAGCGGGGTCCTAGCAAAAACTAAGGGATATTAAGGCCTCCTTTTAATAGAGAACCAGACCAAAGCATTAACACATAGTGAATACATGAACTCCTCAAACTACGGTCATCACCGAGAAGTATCCCGATTATTGTCACTTCGGGGTTGTCGGATCATAACACATAATAGGTGACTATAGACTTGCAAGATAGGATCAAGAACACACATATATTCATGAAAACACAATAGGTTCAGATCTGAAATCATGACATTCGGGCCCTAGTGACAAGCATTAAGCATAGCAAAGTCATAGCAACATCAATCTCAGAACATAGTGGATACTAGGATCAAACCCTAACAAAACTAACTTGATTACATGGTAAATCTCATCCAACCCATCACCGTCCAGCAAGCCTACGATGGAATTACTCACTCACGGCGGTGAGCATCATGAAATTGGTGATGGAGGATGGTTGATGATGACGACGGCGACAAATCCCCCTCTCTGGAGCCCCGAACAGACTCCAGATCAGCCCTCCCGAGAGAGATTAGGGCTTGGCGGCGGCTCCATGTCGTAAAATGCGATGAAACTTTCTCTCTGTTTTTTTTCTCCGTGAGACGGAATATATGGAGTTGGAGTTGAGGTCGGTGGACGTCCAGGGGGCCCACGAGATAGGGGAGCGCGCCCTACAGGGGGGGGGCGCCCCCTGTCTTGTGGACAGGCCCTGGCCCCCCTGATGTATTTCTTTCGCCCAGAAATTCTTATTAATTCCAAAAAGTGCCTCCGTGGACTTTCAGGACATTCCGTGGACTTTTCTTTTCTACACATAAAACAACATCATGGCAGTTCTGCTGAAAATAGCATCAGTCCGGGTTAGTTTCATTCAAATCATGCAAGTTAGAGTCCAAAACAAGGGCAAAAGTGTTTGGAAATGTAGATACGTTGGAGACGTATCAACTCCCCCAAGCTTAAACCTTTGCTTGTCCTCAAGTAATTCAGTTGATAAACTGAAAGTGATAAAGAAAAACTTTTACAAACTCTATTTGCTCTTGTTGTTGTAAACATGAAAAGCCAGCATTCAAGTTTCAGTAAATATTATGAACTAACCATACTCACAATAACACTTGGGTCTCACAATTACTCATATCAATAGCATAATCAGCTAGCGAGCCATAATAATAAAACTCGGATTACAACACTTTCTCAAAACAATCATAACATGATATAACAAAATGGTATCTCGCTAGCCCTTTCTGAGACCGCAAAACATAAATGTAGAGCACCTTTAAAGATCAAGGACTGACTAAATATTGTAATTCATGGTAAAAGAGATCCAGTCAAGTCATACCCAATATAAACCAATAGTAACGAATGCAAATGACAGTGTGCTCTCCAGCGGGTGCTTTTAATAAGAAGGGTGATGACTCAACCTAAAAGTAAATAGATAGGCCCTTCGCAGAGGGAAGCAGGGATTTGTAGAGGTGCCAGAGCTCGATTTTAAAATAGAGATTGAATAAGATTTTGAGCGGCATACTTTCACTGTCAACGCAACAACTATGAGATGGCTGTATCTTCCATACTACATGCATTATAGGCAGTTCCCACATAGAATGGTAAAAGTTTATACTCCCCCAACCACCAACAAGCATCAATCCATGGCTTGCTCGAAACAACGAGTGCCTCCAACAAACAACAGCCCTGGGGGAGTTTTGTTTAATTATTTTGATTTGCTTTGATCTTTTTGGATCATGGGACTGGGCATCCCCGTTATCGTCCCTTTCTCGTGAATGAGGAGCGGAGTCCACTCCTCGTGAGAATAACCCACCTAGCATGGAACATATAAGCAGCCCTAGTTGCAACATGAGCTGCTCGAGCATACAAAACAGAATTTCATTTGAAGGTTTGGAGTTTGGCACATACAAATTTACTTGGAACGGCAGGTAAATACCGCATATAGGAAGGTATAGTGGACTCATATGGAACAATTGTGGGGTTTAAGGAGTTTGGATGCACAAACAGTATTCCTGCTTAGTACAGGTGAAGGCTAGCAATAGACTGGGAAGCGACCAACTGAGAGAGCGACAACAGTCATAAACATGCATTAAAACTAATTCACACCGAGTACCAACATGAGTAGGATATAATCCACCATGAACATAAATATCGTGAAGGCTATGTTGATTTTGTTTCAACTACATGCGTGAACATGTGCCAAGTCGAGTCACTCAATTCATTCAAAGGAGGATACCATCCCATCATATCACATCATAATCATTCTAATAGCATGTTGGCATGCAAGGTAAACCATTATAACTCATAGCTAATCAAGCATGGCACAAGCAACTATAATCTCTAAATGTCATTGCAAATATGTTTACTTCATAATAAGTTGTCTCAGAAACGATGAACTCATCATATTTACAAAAACAAGAGAGGTCGAGTTCATACCAGCTTTTCTCATCCCAATAAGTCCATCATATGTCGTCATTATTGCCTTTCACTTGCATGACCGAACGATGTGTATAATAATAAGAGTGCACGTGCATTGGACTAAGCTGGAATCTGCAAGCATTCAACTCAAAAGAGAAGACAAGTAATATGGGCTCTAAATTAAATAAACAATCATGCATATGAGAGCCACTAAGCATTTTCAATATGGTCTTCTCGACCCCCAAAGGAAAGAAAAGAAAATAAAACTATTTACACGGGAAAGCTCCCAACAAGTAAAAAAAAGAACGAGAAATCTTTTTGGGTTTTAATTTTAATTTCTACTACAAGCATGGAAATTAAACTAACTAATTTTTTGGTTTTTTCTCAAGGTTTATCAACCACACAAGAAGAAAACTAGAAAAAAGAAATTTAAACTAGCATGGATAATACAAAGAAAGAGTATGAGCACCAACAACTAGTGTGTGAACATGAATGTAAAGTCGGTGAGAAATACGTACTCCCCCAAGCTTAGGCTTTTGGCCTAAGTTGGTCTAATACCAAGGATCGCCTGGCTGATATCCATAAGTGAAACCGGGGTTGTAGTGAGATGCAGCGGCAACCACCTCCTGAGCTGTAGTGTGTTGGTGAGTTGCCTCCACTCCCCTCTCGTATTCAGCTGCTTCCTCCCTGGTGACAACATATCTTCCTTTTGCCTGATAATCAAAAAGGTAGGGAGCAGGAAGAGTAACAGGGACGACGTTGCGTCTGTCATAGATTAGTCGATAATGGAGGAATTGTTCATTCCTCTCAAGAAAATGATGACTAAACATAGCTTCTTTATCCAAATAAACAGGAGGTATTATCATATCTCCCTCTCGTGGGGGTATACCAAGAAAATTAGCCACACGGGTTGCATAAATTCCTCCAAATAAATTTCCCTTTCTACTATTATTCTGCAACCTACGTGCAACTATTGCCCCCAAGTTATAACCTTTAAAACCTTACAGAACACTCTTGAGGATACTCAAATCAGGGACACACATGTGACATGCTTCATCCTTACCGTTAATACATCTACCAATAAAGAGAGCAAAATAATGTATAGCAGGAAAATGAATGCTCCCTATGGTAGCTTGTGCTATGTCCCTAGATTCTCCCACAGTAATACTAGCAAGAAAATCTTTAAATTCAGATTTGTGAGGATCATTAATATTACCCCACTGCGGGAGTTTGCAAGCAGTTGTAAAATCCTCTAAGTCCATGGTATAAGATGTATCATAAATATCAAATAGGACACTAGGAGAATTACGCGTACAGTTATATTTAAACCTCCGCACAAAGGAACCAGTCAATTGATAGTACTGAGGACACTTATCTTGTAAGAAGTCCTCCAGCTCAGCATTACGCACATACGCGTCAAATTCCTCCTTAAAGCCTGCTTTGACCATAAAATCATCAGATGGCCATTCACAAGCTCGGCAATTCAACATCTTGCTCACGTATAGCAATCCTGGGCCCTTTATTCACCGAGGAACCACCTTGATACATTCTCCTAAGCATATTTCTTTTTCTGAAATAATTCTGAAATTTTAGTAACTTCAAAATAAAAGTGCATAAAACTAAACAAGATTGATAGCAACTACTCCTACAAGTGCCTAGAGCCTGTATCATGCATTGGAATTACTTGGAACCTCATAAATTTAACATGCAAGCTCAAGAACAGGGTTACCAAGGCAACAAGGATTTGCAATGAATAAAGCACTAGAACAAAAACTAATTGGACCAATGGAGGAGTCACATACCAAGCAACAATCTCCCAAAGCAGTTTTGTGAATGGAGCTTTGAGCTAAGAGATCGAAAATTGCAACAAAACGAGCTAGAACTCGGGCTTGAGTTGGATGGGGATTTTTTTGGGTAAAAGGTGGAGTGTGTGGGTGCTGGCATAAGTGGAGGGGGGCCACCAGGGGCCCACGAGACAGGGGGGCGCGCCCTATAGGGGGGGCGCCCTCCTCTCTCATGGCCTGGTGCTTGCCCCTCCCGCAGTAATTTCAGTGCCTAAAATCCTCAAATATTCCACAAAAAATAATACTAAATTTGCAGGGCATTTGGAGCACTTTTATTTTCAGACTATTTTTTTAATGCACGCATAGTTCAGAAAACAGACGGATAATACTAATTTTGCTTTATTTAATCTAAATAATAGAAAGTAAAAAGAAAGTACAGAAGGTTGTGCCTTCTAGTTTCACCCATCTCATGATCATTAAAATGAACCCACTAACAAGGTTGATCAAGTCGTGTTAACAAACTCATTCCGAATAGCACGGAACCGGAGAAATTTCGAATGACACTAAGTTACCTCAACGGGGATATGAAAATCCCCAACAATAAGAATATCATACTTTTTCTTGACAGTAAGGAGAGGAAATTCAAAACCTCCAAAAATAATAGTTGGAACTTTCTCAATAGTATTTATGCTATGAACTTGGATTTGCTTCCTCGGAAAGGGTACCGTATGCTCATTACCATTAACATGAAAGGTGGCATTGCCTTTGTTGCAATGAATAACAACTCCTGCAGTATTTAAAAAGGGTCTACCAAGAATAATAGACATACTATCGTCCTTGGGAATATCAGGAATAACGAAGTCTGTTAAGATAGTAACATTCACAACAACAACAGGCACATCCTCACAAATGCCGACAGGTATAGCAGTTGATTTTTCAGCCATTTGCAAAGATATTTCAATAAGTGTCAACTTATTTAATTCAAGTCTACGGTACAAGGAAAGAGGCATAACACTAACACCGGCCCCAAGATCACATAAAGCAGTTTATCATAATTTCTTTTAATAGAGCAAGGTATAGTGGGTACTCCGGGGTCACCAAGTTTCTTAGGTATTCCACCCTTAAAGGTGTAGTTGGCAAGCATGGTAGAAATCTCAGTTTCAGGTATTTTCCTCTTATTAGTGATGATATCTTTCATATATTTAGTGTCGGTGTACTAGAATAGGGGTACCCTAGTACCCCGAACTTGTGCACGGGCAGTTGCAGTGCCCCGCGGCAAGGGTTTGTCGGGTGACCGCCAAGATACTCCGTGGCTCCTTTGGGGCCATTCAAGAACAAAGTATTCAAGTCAAGAGGACAAGGCCCCGGCAAGAGGAGCTTGCCGGGAAGGCCAACCGAGGCATCTCAAGGAACTCGCCGCGACGCACCACGCGTCCCGGCAAGGCCCGGCGAGCGACAAGCTTCCGGGCGCGACAAGACCACGACCGCGGCAAGGCGCATGCCGCGGTAAGCGGCCACTCTGTGCCCACGCTCCAGCGCATCCACCAACGTGTCGCCCTGGGGGCCTCTCCAGGCGCGCGTGGCGGAGGGCTGTGCAGCCAGCGGTGCACGGAGGCATGCGACGCTGACAAGATCGCCGTCGTGGCGAACGGTGGCGCCCCTAACGGTCCTTTCCTGCGCTGTTCGGGTGACACAGACGGGCATTTAATGCCCTTGTCCCCTGCCGTCAGGGTTAGGTAGAGTATACTGTGCAAGTAGCTGTACCCACTACCTCTCTTTTTACGTTTTTACCCTTCTCTGCATTGCCACCTGTCGGTGACCCCTTGAGCGTATAAAAGGAGGCCCATGCGCAATGTAGAGGGGGTTGGGGGGGGGGGGGAAGCTCGGAAGTTTCATACCATTCGAAGCTGGGAAAACACTTAGCTCTCTTGAGCAGGAACATAATATAATCAGACAAGCAGCAGTAGGAGTATTATCTCTCCGAAGAGCTCCGAAGCTGGGTAAACTGCTCGTGTGCTTCGCCTCGATCTGCTCTTCGTGCGACCTCCGCCCCCCGCCGAACCGAAAGGGGCTCGGTCCGCCGGTCCCATAGGTGTTCGTGGATCAGTTTCCCCGACATCTTTGGCGCGCCAGGTAGGGGGCGTCGAGATTGTGTGAACCTGATCCGGCGTTCACACGAGCTAGATCTTCATTTTCTTCATCAACATGCCGCCGAAGAAGAAGGCTTCGGAGGCAGCTGCTCCGTCCGCGTCGATCTCACCGCCACCGGAACAAACGGGTGGTGGGGTTGACGCTGGTGGAAGAACAGACATCAACAAGGAAGCTCACGGTGCTGCCAGGTCCAAGGACAAGGCTGCACAAACCCTGGTGTCCTCACATCCGCCGCGCCCCTCTTAGGAGGCGCAGGACCGACAACGTCATGGTGTTCGCAGTACCATACGCTTGTTGGACCAAGACCAAGCTGGTGGGTCTCGGGGCGCTCAAGACCAGCATGCACGCCAACATGCTGGCACGAGTGAGGCACGGTCGCCCGGACGGGGTACTGCTCCTTCTAACATAGTTAGAAGTCCGAGCACATCCCGCTCCTCGCACCGATCGCCACTACCTCCCACCACTCCAGCAGAAGCTCTGGCGCGAGCTCAACTGCTCCTGGACTATCCTCCTGTGGAAGACAAGATCGACCAATGGAGGGCCACCATTCAGAGCCTCATCGGCTTCGCCAACGGTGACACTCCACGGCAGCTGAGCACATCGCTGCCGCGGCAGGACTGCCAGGCGCAAGCCGGTCGAGACGAAACTGGTGGGGGTGCAACCACCATGCACTCTCCACCCCGAAGGCCAAGATCGCCGACTCACCGGATCCACCTCGACAGCGACTCCACCGCATCGTCGGATCCACGAGCTCATCGCGATCAGCGCCAAGTTCTTCGCTATAGACAGCAAGAAGACGCTCGAACTTGCATCGAGCGCCAAAGAGAAGCGCGACGTCAATCCGACAAGCGCGCTGGGACCTCTGTTGACATGCACGCGCCCGGAGAACCAGGAGACTTGCCGTATGCGGTAGGTTGCCCTGCGTTCACTCGTGAGCTGCGGCAGGTCCAGTGGCCCAGCACAAAGAATTTCAAGCCAGATGTACCGGAGAAGTACGACAGCAAGACGCACCCGTCGGAGTTCCTCAGCATCTACACCATTGCGGTGCAAGCTGCTGGGGGGCGAGACGAGAAGATCCTTGCCAACTACTTCCCGTTGGTTCTCAAGCCCAATGTCAGATCCTGGCTCATGCACTTGTCGGATAACTCCATATCTTCCTGGGCTGACCTGTGCCATCAGTTTGTCGGCGCCTTCACAGGCGGCCACAAGCCTCATGGCTAAGAGAGTGACCTTCACCTGCTCACCCAGAAGGAAGGAGAGCCCTTGCGCAAGTACATACAGAGATTCAGCCGCGTACAACATAACATCCCAGATGTCCACCCTGCCGCGGTGATCAGCGCGTTCCATCAGAACATGCGGAACCGCAGGATGCGGGAGGAGATGGCGATGTGCAAGATCAGAGACGTCAGTGAGCTATATGCCCTGGGCGACAAATGTGCACGTGCTGAGGAAGGGAGGAGACTCCCTGGAGAGAACACAGGAGCAGGAGGATCTGACAGTGAGGATACCGCCCCGGCAAGGAAAAACCGGCGGCGGAATAACAGAAAGAAGAAAGGCAAAGAGGTGCCAGTTGTCGAGCAGTCCGGCAACGGAGGTGGCGCCAAGAAAGCCAAAGCTGGTGGCTCCGGCAAGGAGATTGCCGCAGAGGCTGTGGCGGTCACTGACAAGCAGGACGGCACCAACAAACAGTACTGCAAGATCCACCGCACCAAGGGGCATGACCTCCAGAGCTGCAAGAAAGTCGAGCAGCTTGTCGAACAGCAAAAGGCTGAATACGAGCGGCGCGACAAGGAGAAGGCCCAGGAAGGTGCTGGGGGATCCGGCAAGAAACGTCCCGGCCGGGGAGGACGCCGCGGCAAGGCCAAGCAGCGGCAAGGAGACAGACCTCCCCGCGGCCGCGACAAGGATGAAGATGACGATGACGAAGACATGGATGATGACGAGACTGATGAGCAGGAGTTCCAGAAAGCCACAAAGGTCCTGTGCATTGACGGCGGTGCTTCTCTGCATACTTCACACCGCCAGCTCAAACAATGGGTGCGGGAAGTCAATGCGGCAGAACCACCCGTCGAGTCGCGCAGGCCTCTGAAATGGTCCAGCATGCCTATCATCTTTGATATTGAGGACCACCCAGATCGCATAACTGCGGTCGGGTGCTTGCTGATGTTGGTTTCACCAACTATCCGCAACCTCAAGGTCACTAAGATGCTAGTTGACGGCGGGGCCGGCTTGAACCTGATCTCCTCCGCGGTGCTCCAGAAACTCCAGATCCCTGACAGCGAGCTCGAAGAGACCGGCACATTTCAAGGAATCAATCCGGGAAGGAGCAAGCCGAAGGGAAAGATCACGTTGCCGGTAACATTTGGCAGTGAGCTGAACTTTAGGACTGAGAGGGTCACTTTTGACGTTGCTGACTTTCCATTGCCTTACGATGGGATACTTGGCCGTCCAGCAATCACCAAATTTATGGCAGCCTCGCACTATGCATACAACGTACTGAAGATGCCAGGCCCGATAAGCGTCATCTCTGTCCATGGCGACAAGAAGGATGCTCTTATCTGCGGTGACAAGATCTACCGGGAAGCAGCAGCCGCAGCGGATCGCACGTCACTTGCCGCTGAAGCTCCCGGGGGGAAGAAGAAGACCAAGTCCGGCAAGAGTTCTGATGCCCACTCCGGCAAGCGCACCTCTTCAGAGTGCTGCGCTACCGTCGAGGACGCACCATCGAGCTCCACCGGCAAGTGTAAGAAGGCAATGGCAGCTCCACCATAGACTAAGAAGGTGTCCACCAAGGAGGATGACACTGGTGGTACCTTCACCATCAGTGCCACGCTCGACCCTAAATAGGAAAGCGCACTCATTGCTTTCCTGTGGGCGAATGTCGACGTGTTTGCATGGCAACCGTCTGACATCCCCGGTGTTCCCAGGAAAGTAATTGAGCACCACCTTGCCATATGTCCTCATGCACGGCCCGTCAAGCAGAGAGTGAGGAAACAGGCAGTGGAGCGCCAAGAATTCATCGCGAAAGAAATCAAGAAGTTGGAAGCAGCATGCCTTGTCAGAGGGGTGCTCCATCCTACGTGGTTGGCCAATCCTGTTGTCGTACGCAAAGCTAACGGGAAATGTAGGCTTTGTATCGATTTTACCAATGTCAATAAAGCTTGTCCCAAGGACCCATTTCCCTTGCCGCACATCGACCAGATTGTTGACTCCATAGCCGGATGTGACTTGCTTTCATTTCTTGATGCATACTCAGGATACCATCAGATCTTCATGGCAGAAGAGGATGAGGAGAAAACCGCGTTCATTACCCCATGTGGCACATACTGTTTTGTACGGATGCCCTTTGGTTTGAAGAACGCTGGTTCAACATTTGCAAGGGTAGTCCATCACGCTTTTGAGCCGAAAATGCACAGAAATGTGGAAGCCTACATGGATGACATAGTGGTCAAGAGCAAGGACAAAGCGACCCTGATCCAAGATCTAGATGAAACATTTGCAAATCTGCGCAAGATCAACCTCAAGCTGAACCCCGAGAAGTGTGTGTTTGGAGTCCCTTCCGGCAAGCTTCTCGGGTTCTTTGTGTCTCAGCGGGGGATTGAAGCCAATCCCGACAAGATCAAGGCCATTGAGCAGATTGAAGCACCAAAGCGCGTCAAGGATGTACGAAGACTTGCTAGTTGCGTGGCTGCTCTCAGCAGGTTTATCTCTAGATCTGCTGAGCGCGCCCTGCCGTTTTTCAAAATATTGAAAAAGGCAGGTCCAATGAAATGGACTCTAGAAGCGGAGGCTGCGCTGCAGGACTTGAAGAGATACCTGTCCTCCACTCCAACACTTGTCGCACCTAGGCCACAAGAGAAGTTACTGCTATATATAGCGGCAACCAATCAGGTCGTTAGTGCTGCTTTAGTGGCGGAAAGGGAGGCAGATGATGAGCCAACAACCACGGCAGATGCATCCAGCGACAAGCTCTGGTCCGGCAGGCTCTTGTCCGGCAGGCTCTGATCCCGACAAAGATGGATCTGCGCAGGAGCATAAGGAGATGCAAAAGAGAATGGTGCAGCGCCCAGTTTACTTTGTCAGTTCCCTTCTACAGGGGGCTAGGTCAAGGTACTCTGGTGTGCAGAAATTGCTTTTCGGCCTTCTCATGGCCTCGAGAAAGCTGCGCCATTACTTCCAAGCACATGAGATCACAGTTGTCACTCGCTTTCCGTTGAAGAGGATACTGCAAAATCCAGAAGCAACAGGCAGGATTGTCGAGTGGGCACTGGAACTGTCAAGCTTTGGCCTCAAGTTTGAAAGCACATCAACTATCCAAAGCAGAGCATTGGCAGAGTTCATAGCAGAGTGGACGCCAACACCAGATGAAGAAATTCCAGAGACGAGCATCCCCGTCAAGGAAGCAAGTAAAGAGTGGCTGATGTACTTTGATGGTGCCTTCTCGCTGCAAGGCACCGGTGCGGGCGTGCTGCTTGTCGCACCCACCGGAGAGCACCTCAAGTACGTGGTCCAGATGCACTTTCCCAAGGAGCAAGCAACGAACAATACTGCAGAGTATGAAGGCTTGCTTGCTGGTCTTAGGATCGCGGCAGACCTTGGGATTAAGAAGCTCATTGTTAGGGGTGACTCACAGCTTGTCGTCCGCCAAGTGAACAAGAATTATCAGAGTCCATTGATGGAAGCTTATGTTGATGAAGTGAGAAAGCTAGAAGAGCACTTTGACGGCCTACAAATGGAACATGTTCCAAGAGCTCAGAATGACATTGCTGATGGCCTGTCAAAGTGCGCCGCACTTAAGTTACCTGTGGAACCAGGGATCTTTGTGCTCAAGCTGACTCAACCATCCGTGACACCATCAACTGGACAGAGCAAGAAGAGAAAGTTGATTTCCGGCGACTACTTTCCGGCAGAGCTTCCCGAAGCAGCCGCCAAGAAGGTCCCCAAAATTAACACTAAGGGTGCTGAGGAGCAGTTTGCTCCGGTAAGTCTTAGTGCTTGTTCCGTCGAAGCAGACGCTCCCGACAAGTTTTGCTCCGGCAAGCTTGCCGGGGAACATCAAGCTCCGGCTGAGCCACAGGTTCTCGCCGTAGAAGCGGATGTTCCCGCAGCAGCAGATGTGCCTTTAGTCCTTGTTGTCGAGCCGCAAGCTCCAGCATGGGCACAACAGATTGTCCATTTCCTTCAGACAGGAGAACTTCCCGAAGAGCAAGAAGAAGCGGAAAAAGTAGCCCGGCAGTCAAGTATGTACCAGTTTGTCGACAACATACTGTACAGAAGAAGACTCAAGGGTGTGAAATTGAAGTGTATTTGCCGGGAAGATGGACAGAAGCTGTTGGCAGAGATACATGGAGGCATATGTGGTCACCACATTGGCGCAAGAGCACTTGCCGGCAAAGCTTTCCGGCAAGGTTTCTTTTGGCCGACAGCCCTCCAAGATGCAACTGCACAAGTAACCAAGTGTGAAGCGTGCCAGTTCCATTCCAAGCAGATACATCAGCCAGCTCAAGCTCTCCAGACGATCCCTTTATCCTGGCCATTTTCGGTCTGGGGGCTCGATATCCTCGGCCCTTTCCCCCGAGCTGTCGGGGGCTTTGAGTACTTGTACATTGCAATCGACAAGTTCACAAAGTGGCCGGAAGTGGAACCAGTGAGGAAGGTGACAACACAGTCAGCAGTCAAGTTCTTCAGGTCGATTGTTTGCCGTTTCGGGATCCCTAACAGGATCATCACCGACAACGGCACGCAATTCGCGAGCCGCACCTTCATGCAGTACGTCCAAGATCTTGGCGCCAAGGTCTGCTTCGCTTCTGTTGCTCATCCGAGAAGCAACGGTCAAGCGGAGAGGGCAAACGCTGAAGTGCTGTGCGGGCTCAAGACCAGGACTTTCGACAGGCTGCACAGGTGCGGAAGAAACTGGATCGAGGAGCTGCCGGTGGTTCTTTGGTCGATCAGGACGACGCCAAATCGAGCCACTGGCCAGACGCCTTTCGCTCTAGTCTATGGAGCGGAGGCAATTCTCCCCACGGAACTCATATACGGGTCACCTCGAGTGCTCGCTTATGATGAGCTTGAGCAAGAGCAGCTGCGACAAGATGACGCACTGCTCCTTGAGGAGGACCGTCTTCAGGCTACTATACGAGCTGCTCGATACCAGCAAGCTTTGCGCCACTACCATAGCCGCAAAGTTAATGCCAGAAGCTTCGAGGAAGGCGACCTTGTTCTTCGGCGAGTTCAGTCCGCCAAGAATTCCAACAAGTTGACGCCAAAGTGGGAAGGCCCTTACCGGGTAAAACGAGTCACTAGGCCTGGCGCTGTCTGCCTTGAGACCGAAGATGGCAGTCCAGTGAGCAACTCCTGGAACATTGAGCATCTTCGTAAGTTTTACCCGTAGGGCGCGGTTGCCGGAACCTGTTCCGGCAACCACCTTTTGTACAAGTCTTGCCGATGTTGCATGTAATCCTTTGTACAAAGCCGGGCGCAGATCCCGTGCATGAGTAAAGCCCATGTGCTCCGCACACCTTGTCAATTTCATGCATTAAATTCTTTCTTGCATACTTTATCTGACACTTTGTGCAGCACCTACCCCCGGTAAGCGATAACGAGCCGAAAGGCCCCATATCTTTATTTTCTCTTCTTTCTTTTTCTCAAACAAAGGAAAGGAAGGTTCCCTCGCACACAAGTTTGCCGGGGGGGGGGGGGGAAGGAGAAGATAATGATGTGGACCAGGCGTCATTTAAGGAAGTTTCGCCTTACCGGGAAGCAAACGACAGAAAAGCTAAGTTGCCAAAGTTTGAGCAATTAGTTTTAATTTTTAAAAGTTATCTTCCTCGAACGACTGTGCTTTGTATGAAAAACCTGTGCGCGGAGGAACCAACTCGTAGCTAGATGCGCCCTTACTTTGTTTCGAGTCCGCTCAACAACTTAAGTGTGCTGCAACTAGTCGCGACAAGGTTTCTTGTCGGAGCGGCACCGCCAGCAGGCTGCTGACGTCCTGCACTCAGCGCTCGCGGCTCGGGTGCCTGTGCCGACAAGTTCCCTAAAATCGTAGGGTGAAAACATACAAAGCAAGGGATCTAGTAAAGGAGATAACATAGCAATTGATATCCAAAATAAAGTTATATTACAAGATAACTTGTCGCAGCTCTAACACATTGTTCCCATGACATGACTAGCAGCGACAAGGAAAAAGATAAAACAGGCGGCCTAGTCTACGCGATCGCCCTCAACCCTCTTGATCCCGCTCACCTTGTCCACAATGGGTGCGACAAGGGCCTTGAGCGCTTCCAGATCGGCGTCGGGCGGCAGGGATCTGAGGACGTTGGTGAGGTTGAGGCCCAGGTTGCGGAAAGCCACCTTCACCAGCACCTTCTGAAGAACTCCCGCGCAAATCTTGCACGACTCGTCGGCTAGCTGCTTTGGGATCTTCTCCCGAAGCCGCTGGAGAGCTGTCGCCACGCCCTTGAAGAACAAACTAAGCTTGGCGCTGGGTTGGAGATGCTCGTCGGAAGAGTACCCGAAGTCTTCCATCCCCAACTGCGCGAGCTCCCCGTCAATGACTGCGGCGATATTCACCAGACCCTCGGTCCAGTGCTCCACCGTCTCCCTGAACGAGTTCTGGGTGACGGCAATGCTCGCCAGCAGCGCCTCGTCGGCCTTGATCTTCTCCGACAAGGTCACCTCTCGCTCCTTGGCGGCGTCCAACGTCAGCGTCAGCGTGGCCAGCTTCAGCTCGAGATCCGCGTTGGAGTCCTTAGTGGCGTTGAGCTCCTTGCTCCTCTCCGCGAGAAGACCTTGCAGCTCACCGTGGGCAGCGGCATCCTTCTCGCGCTCGCGCTTGAGCGCGACGAGCTCCTCGCCGCTCGTCCGGAGATTGTCCTCCAGCTGCGCCACTTTTACCTCCAGCTCTTTCTTGGCGGCCTCGGCAGCCGCGGCAGCATCCCTTGCTTCTTGGAGAGCGCCGCCAATTGCTTGCTCCCGCGCGGCGAGCTCTTCCTCGTGGCTGTCAAGGTTCACCTTGCACTGCGCCAACTCTCCCTCCCGCGCAGATAGCCTCTCAGCAGCGAGCCGCTGCTGCTCTTCAACCTCAGCCTTCGCGAGGAGGAAGGCCTTCCGCTCCTCGGCGACTTGCTCCTGCTCCTCCGCCAAGCTCCGGAGGGTTTCCTGCCTGAGATCCCGGAGCTCCTCCGCGCGCTTCTCAATATCGACTCCCGCCCTCGCGACAAGCGCTTCCTGGGAGGCCAACTTGGCTTGTCGGGCGCGGTAGAGCGACGTCAGCTTCCGCAGCAGCCGCTCCTCTTCGGGCTCCTCGCTGCTGCTTGGCGCGTCAACCAACGCCAATCCGGCGGAAGCGAGCTCCTCTCCGTCAAAGGTTTCTCCCTCGACCGGCGCCCTGGAGCTCGAAGCCCAGGGGAGCTTGATGAAGACGCCATCGCCGGCCTTCAAGTAGGCGTCGGGCTGGGGCTCCTCGGAGTCTGGCTCTGCGGCAGCGGCGGGAGGATCGGCGGTCGGTGCAGCGCCTGGTGCTCCTGCGGCCTGAGGGCCGTCAGTACGATCGCCGGATCCCTCGTCGGCTTCTGCCGCGGCAGCCTTGGCGGCCTCTTCGCCGGCGGGTTCATCAGCGCCGGCCTCTCCTTCAGCGGCTTCGGTCTCCATCGGCTCAGTGGCGGATGGATCTGAAGAACGAAGAATGGAGAGGAGTCAAGCAAATATGCAAAAACAAAGTCAGAAGAACAAAAACCCAAGGGCAAGTTTTTAGGCAAGTGGATTACCTGTGATGGGATCTGCGGTTGCGGTCTCAGCCGCCGGAGGATCACTGGTGTCGTCCCTTGCCGGAGAATTGGCCCTTACCGGAGAGTGCTCCCTTGCCGGAGAGCGCTCCCTTGCCGGGGACTCCACCCTTGGCGGTGTAGTCGAAGCAGATGGCGCTTCGGGGGCGGCTTCCGGGCCCTCCTGGTGAGGCTGCTCTGCTCCTACACAAATCCAACAATCAAGATATCAGTAAGAGAAAAGAGCACCCATGCGCACCTGACAGCGGGAAGTAAATTATAAACTTACGCTGGGGCCTGCGCTGGGGGCTGCTTTGGGGAGTAGTTGCCAGGTCCGTCAAGGTGGGCTCAGACACGCCCCCTGCTGACACGGTGGGATCGTCTTTGATGACGATCACCGAGGCTTTGGCCCTCTTTGCCGCTCTCTGGGCCAGTGTCCTGAAAAGGAACGGATTCAAATCGAAGCAAGTCAGATACAGAATGAAAGCGACAAGATTGAAGAACTACGAGGACATCAAGAAAAGCTTACTCTTCTTCTTCATCATCGGAGCTGAGCGTGGAGAGATCAAAGTCCGGCTCGCCTCCGGTGCGACGAGGCGGAGAAGTCGGCTCCCTTGCCCGCTTGGCAGGAGCAGCAGCGGTAGACCGGGAAGGTCCCGCTCCAGTTGCCGCAGCGGCGGGAGGCGCTCCCGCGGCAACGGTGCTTGCTGCAGTAGAGCGTGTCGCGCGGCTCGGCGGCTGTTGACCCGTCTGCCACCCCGCTACGTCCCCGGCCCTACGGAGACGCCTTCTTGGTGCTGCAGGGGGCTCCACTTGCGGCAAGCTATCTAAGGGTTCGGGCTCTTCCTCGCCGAGCTCGCTCGGCTCAGCTTCAGGGCCAGCAAGGTCTTCCTCGCCGACAAACTCCTCGCGCTCGGCAAGGCTTGCCGCCTCTGCTGCCTCTGCCTCCTCCACAGTGAACCCAAACTCGCCCGCGGCAGCTGCTGCCGCAGCCTCTTCCGTCCTAGTGGCGATGCGCTGCAGCTCCGCGTCGGTGGTGTCACGGGTGAGGCTCTTCTGCTCGTCGGCGCGGATCGGCACTTCCTCCAGACTGTCAAAGAACACCCGCACGATGTCATCCGCAGGCTCTTGCCAAGTTGGGGCGATTCCGTGTGAATCGCACAAAGGCATCATCGCGCGGATCCGGTCGAGCGAAGAGTTGTTGCACAATGGAACAACGCCCCTCGGCAACAGGAATGGATGCTGAGGGTCGTGTTTGAATAGCTCCAGGAGCATCGCATCCAGCTCCAGGACGGTGAAATTGAAGTTGAGGCCCGGGCGCAGCCTCATGATGTCCGCCGAGTTCTTGAACTCCCAGGCGGGTCTCCCTCTCTCCTGTAGGGGGCGATGCGGCGACGAAGGAAATCCGCGCCGACAGCGCCTACAGTGAGCCCGGCGAGCCTAAGGCGAAGGATTCGGGTGACGGCGATCTTCAGCCTGTCATCTTCCGGGGCCACGTTGCTCCAATCGTTGCCGCGTACTATCAGGGCTTGGCGCACGGCAGTGAACGGCTGCGGGTTCTCCTCAACGATCCAGCACCACTCCGCTCTCCACTCCTCCCATTTGCTGCGAAGCTCACCCTCTAGATATGCTTCCTTCTTGCCGACTCTCGAGATCCAGGCGATCCCTCCGGCAAGCGGCTCTCCTCTCTCGACCCGAGGCATGAAGAAGTGGCGGAAAAGGGCTACATTGGGGTGGACTTCGACAAAGTTTTCGCACAAATGTGCGAAAACCGCCATGGTCAGGATGGTGTTGGGGGTGAAATCTAGGAGGCGGAGCCCGTATGTGTTCATGATATCACAGAAGAACTCCAAGAAGGGCGGGCAGAGCCTGCAATAGAAGAACAGTGCGAAGAATGGATACCCGTTTGGAGCTAGCTCCGAGGCAGCGGCCGGAAGTACCCTCGTGCGCGGGTGCGCCCGCATCTCCGTCGACCAGAAAAGGTAGTAGTGCTCCCTCAGCTCCTTGGCATCGAGCTGAGGGGGGAAGATGGCCCGCTCCTTCCGCAGCGCCGCGAGCCGCTACGCCTCGGCTGACTTCACGCCCTTCCCCTTGTCGGCTTTCGGAGCCATGGCGGAGGTGGCGGGGGAGGTCGACGGCGTTGGTGGTGCTGGTGGCGACGGGGGGCGGAGCGCTGCTCTCTTTCGGCGTTGAGAAGAAAGGGGGAGCGGCGGAGATTTTCGAGGTCGAAGCAACAAACGGCGAAGTGGGGAAACTGCCCCTGTTTCCCCTGCTTATAAAGAGGGAGGGGGCGGATGTTTCGCCCCTCCGAATAAAGAAACCCCCCACGATCTCTCCCACGATGCCGCGTTCAGCGCGTGTCGTTGGGGGAGGGCGCGGTGGATACAGAGCAAGATTCGGCGTTACCCGGGCCACGCGTGCCCGTGCCCTGTTTTGGGCCTGGCCCAACAGCGCTCGGCACCGTGTGTGGCCCAGGCCCGGGGGCTCCTGTCGGTGTACTAGAATAGGGGTACCCTAGTACCCCGAACTTGTGCACGGGCAGTTGCAGCGCCCCGCGGCAAGGGTTTGCCGGGTGACCGCCAAGATACTCCGTGGCTCCTTTGGGGCCATTCAAGAACAAAGTATTCAAGTCAAGAGGACAAGGCCCCAACAAGAGGAGCTTGCCGGGAAGGCCAACCGAGGCATCTCAAGGAACTCGCCGCGACGCACCACGTGTCCCGGCAAGGCCCGGCGAGCGACAAGCTTCCGGGCGCGACAAGACCACGACCGCGGCAAGGCGCTTGCCGCGGCAAGCGGCCACTCTGTGCCCACGCTCCAGTGCATCCAGCAACGTGTCGCCCTGGGGGCCTCTCCAGGCGCGCGTGGCGGAGGGCTGTGCAGCCAGCGGTGCACGGAGGCATGCGACGCTGACAAGATCGCCGTCGTGGCAAACGGTGGCGCCCCTAACGGTCCTTTTCTGCGCTGTTTGGGCAACACAGACGGGCATTTAATGCCTTTGTCCCCTGCCGTCAGGGTTAGGTAGAGTATACTGTGCAAGTAGCTGTACCAACTACCTCTCTTTTTACGTTTTTACCGTTCTCTGCGTTGCCACCTGTCGGTGACCCCTTGAGCGTATAAAAGGAGGCCCATGCGCAACATAGAGGGGGTTGGGGGGGGGGAAGCTCGGAAGTTTCATACCATTCGAAGCTGGGAAAACACTTAGTAGTAGGTTATCAAGATCAACAGCAGGTTCAATATAATCAGACAAGCAGCAGTAGGAGTATTATCTCTCCGGAGAGCTCCGAAGTTGGGTAAACTGCTCGTGTGCTTCACCTCGATCTGCTCTTCGTGCGACCTCCGCCCCCCGCCGAACCGAAAGGGGCTCGGTCCGCCGGTCCCATAGGTGTTCGTGGATCAGTTTCCCCGACATTTAGCATAAGGGTTTGTTTTAAGCATATCAGTTAAGCGCATGCGTAAGAAAATAGGTCTAATCATTTCAGCAAAACGCTCAAAGTCCTCATCATGCTTTGACTTGGATGATTTAGGAGGAAAGGTCATGGGTTTCTGAACCCATGGTTCTCTTTCTTTACCGTGCTTCCTAGCAACAAAATCTCTCTTATCATAACATTGATTTCTTGATTGTGGGTTATCAAGATCAACAGCAGGTTCAATTTCTATATCATCGTTATTACTAGGTTGAGCATCTACATGGACATCATTATTAGCATTATCATCAGGTTCATGTTCATCTCCGGATTGTGTTTCAGCATCAAAGATAGAAGTATTATTAGGATTCTCAGGTGTTTCTACATTAGGTTCACTAGAAGTTTGCAAAGTCCTATCATTCTTATTTTTCTTCTTCTTAGAAGAACTAGGAGCATCTAGATTATTATTCTGAGAATCTTGTTCAATTCTTTTAGGGTGGCCTTCAGGATACAAAGGTTCCTGAGTCATTCTACTAGTTCTAGTAGCCACTCTAACAACAAAGTCATTTTTATTATTTAATTCAGCAAGCAATTCATTCTGAGCCTTAAGTACTTGTTCAGCTTGAGTAGCAATTATGGAAGCATGTTTACTAGTGAGTTTAAGTTCACCTTTAACTCTAGCTACATAATCATTCAAGCGTACTATCGTATAAGCATTATTCTTCAATTTTCGACCAACGTAATCATTGAAATTTGCTTGTGTATTCATGAAATCATCAAATTCATATAAGCATGGGCTATGAAATTTAGTAGACGGGATTTCATCTTTATCATATCTATAGAGAGAATTTACCTTTACTACCTGTGTCGGGTTATCAAGACAATGGGGTTCTTCAACAGGCGGTATATTAAGACCATGTATTTCTTCAATAGGAGGTAAATTCTTAACATCTTCAGCTTTGATACCTTTTTATTTTATTGATTTCTTTTCCTCTTGCATATCTTCAAGACTGAGAAATAAAACACCTCTCTTCTTCGGAGTAGGTTTAGGAATAGGCTCAGAAATTGGCTCAATTGGTTCAGGAATTGCCTCAGGAATTGGCTCAGGAAGAGTCCAATTATTTTCATTAGTCAACATATTATTCAATAGTAATTCAGCTTCGTCGACTATTCTTTCCCTGAAAACACAACCATCACAACTTTCCAAGTAGTCCTTGGAAGCATCGGTTAGTCCATTATAAAAGATATCAAGTATTTCATTTTCTTAAGTGGATGATCAGGCAAAGCATTAAGTAACCGGAGAAGCCTCCCCCAAGCTTGTGGGAGACTCTCTTCTTTGATTTGCACAAAATTATATATTTCCCGCAAGGCAGCTTGTTTCTTATGAGCAGGGAAATATTTAGCAGAGAAGTAATAAATCATATCCTGGGGACTACACACACAACGAGGAGCAAGAGAATTATACCAAGTTTTAGCATCACCCTTTAATGAGGACGGAAATATCTTAAGGATATAAAAATAGCGAGAATTCTCATCATGAGTAAACAGGGTAGCTATATCATTCAACTTGGTAAGATGTGCCACAACAGTTTCAGATTCAAGGCCATAAAAAGGATCAGATTCAACTAAAGTAATAATCTCAGGATTAACAGAGAATTCATAATCATTATCAGTAACACAGATAGGTGAAGTAGCAAAAGCAGGGTCAGGTTACATTCTAGCATTAAGAGACTGCTGCTTCCATTTGGCTAATTATTTCTTAAGATCATATCTATCATTGCAAGCAAAGATTTCCCTAGCAGCTTCTTCATTCATAACATAACCCTTAGGAATAATAGGCAATACATAATCATTGGGAGAACCTTCATCATCACTATCATCAATAATAGCATCTTCAATATTTTCATTCCCCCTAACTCTAGCAAGTAGTTCATCAAGAAATTCACCTAATGGCAAAGTAGTATCACGCACAGAAGTAGTTTTATCATGCATAGCAGAAGTGGCATCATCGATAACATACGACATATCAGAATTCATAGCAGTAGCAGGTTTAGGTGTCGCAAGCCTACTAATAACGGAAGGAGAATCTAGTGCAGAGCTAGATGGCAGTTCCTTACCTCCCCTCGTAGTTGAGGGCAAAATCTTGGTTTTAGCATCTTTCAAGTTCTTCATAGTGATCAACAGATATAAATCCCAAGTGAATCAGAGAATAGAGCTATGCTCCCCGGCAACGGCGCCAGAAATTAGTCTTGATAACCCACAAGTGTAGGGGATCACAACAGCTTTCGAGGGTAAAGTATTCAACCCAAATTTATTGATTCGACACAAGGGGAGCCAAAGAATATTCTTGAGCCAAAGAATATTCTTGAGCCAAAGAATATTCTTGAGTATCTGAATCAAGGTATTTAGTAGCAAAGTAGTATGATAGTAATGGTAACAGTAGTAAAAGGTAAAGGTAAATGTTTTTGGGTTTTTGTAGCAGTTGTAACAGTAGCAACGGAAAAGAAAATAAGCGAAGAACAATGTGTGAAAAGCTCGTAGGCAATGGATCAGCGATGGATAATTATGCCAGATACGATTCCTCATGTAATAGCTATGACATAGAGTGACACAGAACTAGCTCCAGTTCATCAATGTAATGTAGGCATGTATTCCGTAAATAGTCATACGTGCTTATGCAAAAGAACTTGCATGACATCTTTTGTCCTACCCTCCCATGGCAGCGGGGTCCTAGCGGAAACTAAGGGATATTAAGGCCTCCTTTTAATAGAGAACCAGATGAAAGCATTAACACATAGTGAATACATGAACTCCTCAAATTACGGTCATCACCGAGAAGTATCCCGATTATTGTCACTTCGGGGTTGTCGGATCATAACACATAATAGGTGTCTGTAGACTTGCAAGATAGGATCAAGAACACACATATATTCATGAAAACATAATAGGTTCAGATCTGAAATCATGGTAGTCGGGCCCTAGTGGCAAGCATTAAGCATAGCAAAGTCATAGCAACATCAATCTCAAAACATAGTGGATACAAGGGATCAAACCCTAACAAATCTAACTTGATTACATGGTAAATCTCATCCAACCCATCACCGTCCAGCAAGCCTACAATGGAATTAGTCACTCACGGCGGCGAGCATCATGAAATTGGTGATGGAGGATGGTTGATGATGACGACGGCGACGAATCCCCCTCTCTGGAGCCCCGAACGGACTCCAGATCAGCCCTCCCGAGAGAGATTAGGGCTTGGCGGTGGCTCCTTGTCGTAAAACGTGATGAAACTTTCTCTCTGATTTTTTTCTCCGCGAGACAGAATATATGGAGTTGGAGTTGAGGTCGGTGGAGGTCCAAGGGGCCCACGAGATAGGGGGCGCCCCCTGTCTCATGGATAGGCCCTGGGCCCCATGGTGTATTTCTTTCACACATAAATTCTTATTAATTCCAAAAAGTGCCTCCATGGATTTTCAGGACATTCCGAGAACTTTTCTTTTCTACACATAAAACAACATCATGGCAGTTCTGCTGAAAACAACGTCAGTCCGGGTTAGTTTCATTCAAATCATGCAAGTTAGAGTCCAAAACAAGGGCAAAAGTGTTTGGAAAAGTAGATACGTTGGAGACGTATCATGGTGCACTAGGGGAGACGTGCTCATCATAAACACAACTTTGTTGAGTGTCTATGCATGTGTTGTCTTGGAAATCATCTTGGGGGTGTGGAGGAGTAGAAACTGTAGAGGCCCTCCGTTCGGAAGGAGCAACTTTATCTGCTGCCTTGCTAACTTCCTTCCGCTTTATTGATTTTGAATTGTCAAGTAAAACCGACAAGAAAAAGCAATAATATTCTCTCTTCAGAACTCATTCATGCATGATAGTGACAATCACTACTTTGATGTAAGGCAAACACATGATACCAGGATGGAATATGTACGAAAAATAGGACGACATGGCATGTTCACAACTGTTTGTGTAAACTAAGCAAAAACCATTGCTAGAAATAAGAAGCAATGCAAGCTAGACACCACATGAAAGATGCAACAAATATGACTCTGCCAAGTTAAAAGCGTCCCATCATAAATGGAATTTCAACAAATTAGAAGCAGCGCATGCTATAAATCATATGAAAGATGCAACTAATATTGCACTGCATATACTAAAGGTGTCTCGTCATATTGATTGATGCAGGATACAAAAAACAATAGTTTTATGTAAGGACATGCTTAATAGACAAATGTACTATGTGCTAAATACAGGAAGGCATGTCATATTAATAGGTATAATGTATAAGCTAATTAAGCAGACTAGCAGATGCAGTTTAACCAGATTGGAAGAATTACAATCTAGACACCATATGTAACATGCAACCACATATCACGCTGCCAAGTTAGATCAAGCACCTGCGATGCTAGTGTAGGGGAAATGCGGTAATCAACTACAAAGCTACGTTCACTATCTTCATCTAGCCTTGCTGTTTCTTGAGAATCATGTTGGGATGCTGACGCTGCATTCTTTAAATGAGGAGTAGTCCACTTGCCTGACTGGCTCATCATAAGTGACTGATGAGGGATACACAAGAACATTAGTTTGATGTAAGAACATGGTTAATACACAAATGTACTAGTATGTACCAAAAACAGAAAGGAATGTCATATTCAAAGGTATAATGTGTAAACTAAGCAGATGCAATTTAACCAAATTGGAAGCAATACAAGCTAGACATCCGGCTAGAGTGGTGAGCATGATCATCTAGGACCTGAGAGCCTGGTGGGAGGCGGGCTGCTTCACCACCATCGCGGCTTTTTAGTTGGATTCCAGGTGATGCCCGTCTTTGCTGGGCTTGTCACTGGCTCGGCCAGTGCCCTGACTAGCTATTTGTCTTGTGGTGCTCACGGGATGGTGGTTCATGTAAAAAATATATTTCCTTATCTTAATAAAGACCGACTTTGGCCTTTCGAATACAAGCTAGACACCATATGGAACATGCAACCACATATGACACCGTGAAGTTAAAGCAAGCACTAGGGATGGTGGTTCATTGCGAGCAAGGTCATCAACTCTAGAGCTACGTTTACCGTCTCCATCTGCTGACACTGCACCCTTTATAGCGCTGTAACGTGCCATGCCTACCCGTGTAGCAAGCTAGAGCAACTTCTCTCTTTTCTTTTCTGCTTCCCTCGAGGCACACTCTGAAATACCCTTGCATAAAAACACAATAGTGAGAGTATGGGTGAAGTGTGTGCAGAACTAGTGCACTGTAAAAGTAGCAGATAGCAGGTGGCTGAAATATAAATGACAGGAGACATGTGATAGCTCTACAACATTGCATGGCAAACAAAATTAGATTCTACTTCGTATGATTTTGTAATATATGAGCACAGGAAATGCAGGTACTCCTCCAGCACACCACCACATGTGGTCATATCTAAGATAACAGTCGACTGGAAATAAAAAGGTCAGTCAATTTTTTTAATGAACCGTCCGATCTATAAGGAACAGGCAGATGGCCTTTGTCTACCTCCCGCCAGTCACTGTTGATGATCTTTATCGAACCACCAGTGACCACCGGCCGAGACCCGTGCCTCCGCCGCCCCGCCCTCCCCTCGACCTCACACCACCGCCATGCTTGGCAGCTCCCCTAGGCCATCCCTTTAATCCCGGCCGACCTCCAGTCTCCAGATCGGGCGCCAGTAGCTCTAGGCCGCACACGCCCCTAAGATAAACACCAAGGCGCTGCTTCCCCGGCGTAATAGGCGTACTAGCGCCTGTTACACCGGGAATGCTTCCGTTAATTGGGAATCAACTGGCCAGAAATTGAAATTCAAGGGGGCGATGGACCTCTAGCTAAGGTGAAATAGTATATGAGGAGAAACCTTGTGCATCATGAGTTACTAGGAACATCTAGTATGAAGAAGAAGCGATCAACTAGTGTCTTCTGTGGGATGAATACCGTGCAAGCAGACACGTAAGATTTGCACGAATAAGGGAAGAGGAGTACCTGTATCGGTTGCCAGTGTGGTGTCGATATGTCGCGGCGATCTTCTTGTTTTTCCCGGGGAACCGATGTTTTGGAGAGCCGTGGTTCCTTGGACAAACCCATGGCGAAATTGTTGACTGTGTTGCCATGTCTGTATATCGGTGGAGGGGAAGCAAATCCGAGGCGGCGAAGGATGACGTAGCAGGAATAGCTCCAGTGCGGTGGACGGTGGCGAAGTTGGAGCGCCAGCGGTGAGGCTTACAATGCCTTGGCCGACTTGCTCGTCCGCGCCGCCTTACAACGCCACGGATGACTCGATCATCTGCCCTCGTGGCGGTTCACGTGTCCGCACCGGTTTACAACGTGGAGGACAACTTGCTCTTCTGCGCCGGTTTACAACACTGCGACCAACTCATGTGTCTGTGCTGCATCTGATGCTGCGGTCGTTTTACTATCCATCCTGCGGTCCGGCCTACTCAACGTGCCGGATTGGCTAACGGATACCGATGAGGATCATAAGGTCCAAATACATCAGCATATATCAACACAATGCGGCTCACTTGCCCATTCACACGGTTTACCGTGCGCTTCACCATGGTGGTCAACTGATCATCAACTCCACGGCGGATCAAATCCGGCCTGAATGAATCAGGTGCTATCCATCTAAAGTCTAATTTATTAGCACATATTATTTTTATCAAAGAACAATTACTTTGATTTGTGTATATAGGACAATCATTCACTACAAATATGGTTTATACCATGGGTATAGAGCACGGGCTGACAATATTCCACCCGACGATAGTCCGTAACATATTACCCGATGAATGGACGCGCACAAGCCACCGCCCGTAGGGCCCGGGCTACATCAACTAGCCGGGACTGCGCCTGTGATTGACTCGCACGTCCGCACTGGCTTACAATGCCACAAACGACTCGCCCGTCCGCTCTCGCGGCCGGTTCACGCGTCCGCGCCGGTTTACAACGAGGAGGACAACTTGCTTGTCCGCACCGGCGTACAACGCCATGGCCGACTCGTCTATGTTGCCTCTGACACAGTAGTTGTCTTTGCTGTCTCTCTCTCGTGGCCTGGTCTACATCAACATACCGGGCCGCACCTGTCTGCATGAGCTGTTTATTGACCGCCGTCTGTGAAGGATGACTCAATGGACATGCGCACAAGTCGCCGCTACTACAGTTTGGTTAGACTTCAAACAACCAGCTGGGATGAACTGTTGGCCAGATTATTGACACAAATCATACGGAGTCATTTATGACCCGCCACAGTCGCCTCAACCTTCTGTGGGTTCACATTGTGCTATCAACACCAACGATATGCAACTTATGCTGGTTTATATCACGGTCCAATATGGAGAATCTCAAGCCAACTCCTCGAGTCACCTTGAGACTCGGGGGCTACAATGATACGACTCAGCAAAGGTCCACGGTTTGAAGTGAAGTCAAGAACCCCACGACGTTGGAGGGAAAGATAACCCGGTCTCGGAGGCTACTGCCTTATTGTCGAAAATTTAAAAGTCGTCCGAAGAATCTTCCGGTTCAAAATGAAGAATGCCGGTTTAAAATCCGGTTCAAGGGAAATCTATTCCCCCATAAAGCTCTGAAGTTCTCAAATATCTGGTTTACAATTCGGTTCAAGGGAAATTCGTTCTCCCACAAAGCTCGGAAGCTCTCAAATTCGGTTTAAGAATTTCCGGTTCAAAAAGAATTAATCTCTCACAAGTTCGAGTTTAAAGGTTGCCAGAAAATTTCCGGCTGAAAATGAAGATTCCAGTTTAAGATCCGGTTCATGGGAAAGACGTCTCCCATAAAGCTTTGAAGCTCTCAATATCCTGTTTAACATCCGGTTCAAGAAGAAATATCTCTCGCAAAGTTCGAGTTCTCAAAAAAGTCAAAAAGGGCCAAAGAGAGTTTGTTGCACAGCACAACTCAAAATTAGGCACCCGGCGACCACAACTCAGAAATATATCACATGGGGGCTTCTGTTTGCAAAGCGGAGTCATGTCCATTAATCCGTCTATCACGCCACAACAAAGCTTGGGAGCTTCACACCCAAGGGGCCAAAGAGAGTCTTGTTGCTACACACAACTCAAACATAGGCACCTAATGAGCACATCTCATCCTGTTACTTGGGGGCTCCTTGTGTCAAATACACAGGAGTTTGAACGGACCCTTGTAACTGGGTATCGACCCACGGCTTGGAAGCCTGGTATATTTGTTGGTGAACATAGTAATTTCGAAATTTTCCGACGCACACGCAAGATCATGGTGATGGCATAGCAACGAGAGGGGAGAGTGTTGTCCACGTACGCTCGTAGACCGTAAGCGGAAGCGTTAGCACAACGCGGTTGATGTAGTCGTACGTCTTCACGATCCGACCGATCCAAGCACCGAACGTACGGCACCTCTGAGTTCAGCACACGTTCAGCTCAATGACGATCCCCGGGCTCCGATCCAGCAAAGCTTCGGGGATGAGTTCCATCAGCACGACGGCGTGGTGACGATGATGATGTTCTACCGACGCAGGGCTTCGCCTAAACTCCGTGATGATATGACCGAGGTGGAATATGGTGGAGGGGGGCACCGCACACGGCTAAGGAATGATCCGTAGATCAACTTGTGTGTCATGGGGTGCCCCCCTGCCCCCGTATATAAAGGAGCAAGGGGGGAGGAATCCGGCCCTACGAGGGGGCGCGCCAAGTGTGGAGTCCTACTAGGACTCCCTAGTCCTAGTAGGATTCCACCTCCCTTGTTGGATAGGAGAAGGGGAAAGAGGGGGAGAGGAAGAAGGAAAGGGGGGCTGCGCCCCTTGTCCAATTCGGGCCAGAGGGGGGGCGCAGGCCTCCTTCCTTTTGGCCTCTCTCCTCTATTCCCGTATGGCCCAATAAGGCCCATATACTCCCCGGCGAATTCCCGTAACTCTCCGGTACCCCGAAAAATACCCGAATCACTCGGAACCTTTCCGAACTCCGAATATAATCGTCCAATATATCGATCTTTACGTCTCGACCTTTCGAGACTCCTCGTCATGTCCCCGATCTCATCCGGGACTCCGAACTCCTTCGGTATATCAAAACTCATAAACTCATAGTATAACTGTCATCGAAACCTTAAGCGTGCGGACCCTACGGGTTCGAGAACTATGTAGACATGACCTAGAACTATTCTTGGTCAATAACCAATAGCGGAACCTGGATGCCCATATTGGCTCCTACATATTCTATGAAGATCTTTATCGGTCAAACCACATAACAACATACTTTGTTCCCTTTGTCATCGGTATGTTACTTGCCCAAGATTTAATCGTCGGTATCTAATACCTAGTTCAATCTCGTTACCGGCAAGTCTCTTTACTCGTTCCATAATGCATCATTCCGTAACCAACTCATTTGGTCACATTGCTTGCAAGGCTTATAAAGATGTGCATTACCGAGAGGGCCCAGAGATACCTCTCCGACAATCGGAGTGACAAAACCTAATCTCGAAATACGCCCACTCAACATGTACCTTCGGAGACACCTGTAGTACTCCTTTATAATCACCCAGTTACGCTGTGACGTTTGGTAGCACCCAAAGTGTTCCTCCGGTAAACGGGAGTTGCATAATCTCATAGTTACAGGAACATGTATAAGTCATGAAGAAAGCAATAGAAACATACTAAACGATCAAGTGCTAGGCTAACGGAATGGGTCATGTCAATCACATCATTCTCCTAATGATGTGATCCCATTAATCAAATGACAACACATGTCTATGGTTAGGAAACATAACCATCTTTGATTAATGAGCTAGTCAAGTAATGAGCAATGAGGCGTCAAATCACAAAGCTGCACCTTTCCCGCAGTTAAGTTGGAGGGACGAAGTAATAATGCTAAAAAATAAGTTGGAGGGACGAAGCAACCATCATTTCACTCATTGCTGAATCCGCTTCTCCCTCATCTTCTTCAACTTAACCACGTGTTGCTTCTGCCGTTGTTCAGCCTCATGTGGGACGCGGATCGACTTGGTAAAGCATTGACACGTGGGACCGCATGTTAGCAAACCGCCAGGACAACATCCTCTAAAAATAAGAAACCTCCCCCGCCATTTGCGCGGAAAAATCACCTCCTTTTTACTAATCTTGATTCTATAATTTTTTAGATCAATATAATTGAGATTTGTATAGATAGCACACAGGAGCAAAACCAAGTGGTACGGTTAAGGGCATCCACAATGTGTAGCCAAATGTGAAAAATAGCTTTTGGTATCATGGGAACCATTGTGGACGGTGTTGCCAAAGCCAAAAAGGTGGAACCGAAGCTCCCCGATTGATTGATTGAAGGGAATAGAAAAATGCAACGTCTCTCCTCTTTCTCCCATGCTTGGACGCATGTAGTACAGTATAGAGCACATAGTCTACTCCCCTGTCCCTTCTATCACAAATCCCAAAGCAGTGAGCCATCAAATCACAAAAGCACGGACGAAGCAACCATCATTTCACTATTCGTTGACTCCGCTTCTCCATCGTCTTCTTTGAGAAACCATCTCACTGCACTAAGCTGGACGGACGACGCTATTGTGTACTAGTAGTACTAGTACATTTACGCGTCCTATGGTTCAACGGACTTCCTGGATGCAAATAAGGCGGTTGTCTCGGCTTGCAGGCGGCACTTGCGAACGACTTACCGTGGTCTCCCTCAAGGCCTCATGGTGTTCTCCGTCGAACGCACTTCGCCAAGCCACAACGTTCGAGATATCATCAACGTCACCGCAATGGGGAAGGAAGTCAAATATAGTTACTACCTCCATTTTTTTGTACACAAGGCCAGTATATCAAAATTACAATTTGCAAAAGGCCACTAACACTAATCGAGGAAAAATTGATGGGTTTGCCTCATACTAGCAACCAAGGACATTAATATCCCCTGCATGCATGCAGAAGTGAGAAGGTTGGTTTGCATGGCGCTGCATTAATCAAGCGATGAGGAGTGAGATGGTTAGCTCTTTGGTCTTTGGAGAAAAAAATACGCATTAATTGACACGTAAAACGAGGATTTGTATCGATTAAATACCGCAAAGGAAAACCCTGCCTTTCTTTTTTAACACTAGTACTCCTAGTACGTCTTGTTTGGGTCTAGGCCTTGCATTGCCATACTTCGCCACACATTTTTGCAAGCTTGCCTAAATTTTTCAAAATGAGAAGGAGGTACACTTGCGCACGGCTGTCGCGGTCGCACTGCACCCTCACATGGTCCCTCCTGCATGCCGCGGTCGCACCGCACCCTCACACAGTCGCTCCTGCATGCCGCAAACCCAACCAAGGGAACACACCCTCACTGACGCGTGCTGTCACATGTGAACAAACCAAACTCAGCCATCCTACTGCTGACACATAATTTTCGTTCATAGAGTATGTTTATCCAACCACATGTTGGGGAGTATCCGTACAGCCCGTGCGGTGGTCTGTTGGCTGTTAGGGAAGAAGAAGAGGTGAGGAAGAAGGGTTAGGAGACATAGGATATTCATCCAGCCGCCTGAAATGGTAGACTGACCCAAGTCAGGCAACTTGCATAACAAATATATGTTTTTACACAGCAAAAGATCCATAAAAACAACAACATATAGAAAAACTATCACTACTGCGGAACGAGACGACCTCATTGTCTTTGGCTGCCAGGACGAACCAGCCGTAGCTGCCGACGTGTGTCTCCGAACCGTGGTTGTCCTCGGCCTCCAGCTACTCATTCACGTGGAGCGTGCGGGTGCTCTGCACGAACGAGAGCACAGCCTGGTTCAAGTCGAGGATGCCCGGTTCCGCCTGCAGGAGGGCCTTGATGGCAGCGGCATCCGCGCGCTCTACGTCGAGTCGAGCCTCCGTCGCCCGGTTCAACTCTAGGATGTCCGGTTCCGCCTGCAGGAGGGCGTCGATGAGAGTGGCATCCACGCGCTCCGCGTCGAGTCGAGCCTCTGCCGTCCGGTTCAAGTCCAGGACGTCCGGTTCCGCCTGCAGGAGGGCCTCGATGGCAGCGACATCCGCGCACTCCGCCTCAAGTTGAGCCTTCGCCGCCCGGTTCACATCCACGACATCCGGTTCCGCCTGCAGGAGAGCCTCGATGGTAGCGGCATGCACGCTCTCCGTGTCGAGTTGAACCTCTTCCTCCCGGTCCTCCTTTAGTATCGCCATGTTGAACCGCTGGTCCACCTGCACCATGGGGGACTCGGACGCTGGCACGAAGTCGACGTCCATCGTCTCATACCCATCGGGGGCCTTCTGCGCCGCGACCTCCGCCATGAACATTGTATCAGCTTCCTCCTCCTCGTAGCTTGGCTCCAGAGAACTCGGGGATTGGCCCGCCGCAAAGCGATCTTGGGAACGGAGGTCTGTGGCGCCGACCGCCGCCGCGATTTCTGCGCGGCGCTCCGGCGTCAGCATCTTGTAGTAAGTGATCTTGCGGCGCACCATGGATTTCCGGCGAACTAGGGGACGCTTGATGCGGGCTAGGGGATCAAAACATGGGGGAATGGGCTGGAGATTAGGTGTGGTTTTAGGGCAGTGGCTGGCATAGGCCTAGCAGCAAAGGTTCTAGTGTGAATAGTGGTTCCGGTGATGACCGGTCAATCGGTTTTGACTGTACATCGCTCTTGTCGTGTTCGCGTTGCAGCCTAGCACGCTGGACCCTCCATGTCGCTCACTGAATGGAACGCGCTTCGTCTTGCATTTTCGCTCACTTGTGGGACTGCAGTTGAGAGCAAACCGACGTCCCTCCCCCTTCCCCGCCCGCATCATTTATTATACTACCACTCCCTCCGTTTTGTGTGGAGTAAATAAAAACAGAGGGAGTATACTATGGATGAGGATCCTCTGACGTGGCCGAACCCATTGAGTAACTGACATGCGGGGCCTAGCAAGCATGGGGTCTGCCAGCAAGTGACCGAAAGGGAGGGTAAGGCAGGGATACCTACGTCAGAGGATCCACTTCCACTACTACTCCCTCCTTCCATTTACTATACAGGGCCTAATGCGTTTTTCCAGGCTAACTTTGACCAAATGTTAGAGTAATAATATATGACATGCAACTTACACAAAGCATACGGTCAAATTCGTATGTGGAAGGAGTTTCCAATGATATAATTTTCACATTATACATCTCATGTACTATTAATCTTGTCAATAGTCAAATGCGGTTTTAAAAATGCATTAGAGCATGGTTAATAATATAGCCAGTCGATGGCTATGAGGGACTGCCATGTCATCTATAGCCATCATCTATTATATCCACTCATACGGTAGTGTGGGCTATAAGGTTGGCTATTTTCCGCAAAAAAAGTTTGGCTATTGTATTAGTACTTTTTTCCATCTCCTCTCTATCTCTTTCTTCATATTTATTGTATTTAACTAGGAATGCGTATATAGCTAGGCTCTTGCATGAGAGCTCACTCCCCTTACTTTTTTCACATCTCTCTCCTCCACATAGGCCCTATATAAATGGAAGGAGGGAGTACTACTATGAGCACTGCATACTCTAGTACAGATGTTGTCAGTACTCCACATGTACTATTGGACAGGGAGCTTAAAAAGTTACTATTGGACTGGCTATACCTGGCGAAATCCTAGTAGGAAGAGCATGCATGAGAACAAGCACATTCACGTGGTTGAAACAAATTGGAAACCATCTCGAGTACAAATCTAGGAGTACGTACGAATCTAACAATATTAATTGGGCATTGTTTAATGTTCATACTTTTTTTATCAAAGTAGAGATACTTTGACTACACATAAAACTTATATGTAAACTAGAAAGGATAGGAGGGAGTATATTATACGTTCAAAAACGAAATGAACATTGAATACCCTTTATATATGATTTGCTGATGCTGTGATCACCGGTTCAAAATTTTGAATCCGCCTTACGTATCACGTGCCCCCACTCGTTCTCTCTCGATTTCATCTCGGGGTCCGGAAATCGATTGAAAGAGGACTAGGGTGGGTACATGTGAATGATACTCAATGGAATGTTCAAATGAGGCATGTGGGACGATGGACTCGACCGGAGGGCGACATGATCGACGGAGAAAAGAGTTGGAGAGGAATGAGAAATAAGCAAGCGCCACATGATTATACTTGAACGAGTCAAATAAACAACAAGTTTTCTCGCTTGGCCTACATAGTGAAAGGCCTAATGCACAACACGGAGCATTGACGCTCGAATATGGTGGGGGAAACAGGGAAACCGACATGTGGGGCACACCCGTCGGGACGACATAGCGTAGACAAGTCCAATGGAGGAGCTGGCCCACGACTTCCTCGCCAACCGACAACCGTTCATGTGGGTCATTGGGGCCAACAACATGGCGCAGCTCCAGCACCTCCTCTGGACATGGCGATCGCGGTGAGTGACACGCTCATATCGTCGCTAGACACGGTCGGTTTCAGTGTGCCGAGGGTGGCATTAGTGCTGTAGCACGACCAACAATATGTTTGGTTTGTGCCCAAGGTTGCCCCATCAAAGCATTGGGTAGCCAAAATTTTGGTTGAGGTATTGGTTGCCCATGATTTGGCCGACATTGGCAAGAAAAATGAACTAGAGTTGGCTAGAGTTCATTGGCATGCCAAGAAAATGGCAACCATCCAAACAAAGACCAATCTTTGGGTCATGACCAAAATTTTGGTAAGGTGCACTTTGGCCACAATCCAAGCACACCCCAAAACCCGGCTCATCGAGGATGCACGGGGCGCCGCTACGCGTCCACGGAGTGGTGTAGCGCGGCCAACTACATCCTCAGGACCCGAGATCGTGCTGGGTCGTCTTGCTTTTTCAGTGACATGCGGGGATCACATGTGAGCAAAGGGCATCTCCAACGTTGCCACGACCGCAACTGACTACCCTGGCACACCAAAACCCTCGTCTCTTGCACCTTCGCGCGTTCCCAGTTGGCGCCAGCTGCCCGCATTCATGCCGTCCATTCGTATGTCATCGTTAAGAGGGTCGGTGCCCGAGGAACTAACTCCGGTGACTTAATGACGCACCCGGACTCTTGGCCTCACCGGAATGCGCAACTTAAAGCGGCAACACCCAGCTAACCTCCACACCATAGCGCATCATCCTCCTACCTGGCACCACATCCGCCATGACCAAAAGTGCAAACGCTCTGCGGGAGAGCTTGTCTTCGGGGATGAAGCTCGAGGTCGCCGCCCTCGCTCAAGTCGCCTCTCGCGATGCAATAGCGGCATAGCCGGACGCGGACGCGACCGCACAAGCGGTGGCCACGCTGGCGGCCGACGACAAGAGCACCGTCAGCCACATGTCCTACTTGTCGTTGTCCAATGTCCAGCACCGCCGAGGTCGGGGACTCCTCCGAGGATGAGTAGGGCATGGGAGGCGGCAGGTCCTGGTGTGCCAACTGGCCGGTCCATGTCTCCTGTTCTACTCTTCCTCGCCGGAGACCGCAACTTCACTTCACGGGTCTTGAACCCCGCCCCCATACATAGAGATCGCAGATGGAGGATGTCGATCGCCGCCGTAGAATAGGTTTAGGGTCGGGTTTCTTTTATTTTTCTGTCCTGTAAAAGTTCAAAATGTAATGAAAATCTGCCGTGTTTGCATTAATCTCGGCCGGTGTATATGAAATTTCACAATAATATAGTACATTGTAGGAGTACTAGCAAGATGCCCATGCTTTGCACGGAAGATCAAGATCTTGTGAGAGAAAAGGATGAACAAGGAGTGCGGGTAAATTGTCATAGTTTCCTTCCTATCCGTTAGATATAGACCGGACGGCCTATATTGCAGGATGACAGGCACACCATCATCACCAACTCTGCTTTTTATTGAACCGAGACAAATCTAACATGCGAAGTAAAATAAACACATAGGGTCTATACATACACAATTTATCCTTGGCACTCCAATAGTACGTCCACTACACATTCACGCATTTCACATCTTTCTACATCTATGGGAACCTACGAAAGGGTTAACGTAAATTGCCTCTCTCTCTCCTTCCCTGATTTTCATGGTGGTGGGCCCCTCCCTCCCCCCAATCTACAATCAACAGCTCACACGTTTCACATTATGTTAATTACGTAACTGGGATTACGTAGGTGTAGCATTACTCGTCCTAAAAAACCCAACTAAGCCAACCTCCCAGCATATCGCGCGGGAAAAGACCCGTCCGCGTCGTTTTAGTCGGGATTACCGGATTACTAGTAGTAGTATTGATGGATCGCGCGAAGCAACAAGTTTTTTTTGATGGGGCGAAGCACCTAGTTTAAAAGGAAAAAAGGCGGTACACTCACAACACTCCTGTCGCGGTCGCATTGCACCCCACACACGTTTGGTCCTGCACACGGCTCGCGCAAACGGAACGTGCTTCAACTTGCCTCTTCACTGATATGTGGGACTGCACTTGGAGAAACCGACCATGCGCCAAACTCCCCCCACCCACCGAGCGAAAATCCTCCCCCCCCACCCAAAAATTCCCCCCAAATCCGATTCAACCGCCCTTCGGCCAACTAGCCAATAATATTCCCCAAACCCCCCTCCCCCCCGTCCTCCTCCACTCCATTCGCTCCCCAAAGCTGCCCTCCCCGCCGCGCCGATACGTCGGCCCCACGGTTCATAGAGGGGACGCACAACAATCCTCTCGCTCCCACAGTACGCTCTTGTAGACTGTCGTCCTCTAACCGTGCTGCCACCGCTGGCTACGTTCTTGTGGAGGCGCACGGTGGTCAGCACCGCCACCGCTGGCGATGTTCGTGTGGAGACGCACGGTAGTCATCTTCTCCCACGGTACGCGCATTCTAGACTGAGGCCCCGTTCATGTCGGTGTAGCACTGAATGTTAGCTGATAGACGTTGTTAATCTCACTGTTTGCCAAAGTAGTTTACAGTCAATATGCTTTTCTTAAGAAGCTTCCTTGCCCTGTTCTGCACTCATCTGCTTAGCTGAGATGGCATGCCAAGGCCGATTAGTTGCTAAAATATCCTGCCATATATTTATTGTGACGTAGATTGCCATGGTCTTGTAGCCAATCTGTTAGGTGAAATAGCTCTACACCATTTTATACTCGATCTTTGTTGCTGTGATGGCCTTTGATAGTTTGATGGCTGTGTGCTCGGCCTCATTGACTGCTGAAATAGCCTGACATAATTTAGCACTCAAATCTGTTTGCTGAATTAGCTTTACAGATATTTCGTTACTTAGATCTGCTCGTCCAAATATCTTGCCATAGCTTTAGACATCGACCTAGGTATTTTTTTCTGGACTTCATAAAAAAGCATATATGTTTTTCCTGTAATATCTAGTAGAAGAACTAATTTGTATGTCTAACAGATCGACAGGACTTGGATAACTTCTGCTCGAAGATTCTCCGCTGCATATGTCGAGGGGGTTGAAAACTTCATGAACTTTATCAGAGCTGAGTACGGTGGTCCGAAATTAGATGTGCTCTGCCCATGTAGCAGTTGTATGAATTCAGTTACAAGGCCCCAATCAACTGTGCAAAATCATCTACACTTGTATGGGATGTCGATCACATATACTAGGTGGGTTCATCATGGTGAAACTGTGAACGTCAATGTTATTGACTACGTGGAAGCAGCAGATCACCATCTTGATCTGCCTGATGCTGAGGTGGAAGAGGAGGAAGAGGTGGTGGCGGCAGAGCTAGCGAGTTTGAGCAACATTGAAACAATGCTACGAAATGCTCGTGCATTCCGTGAACTTTCACCTGCAGAAGAAAAATGGTGGGCCCGCATGTTGGAACAATGCAGTGTGGCTGTCACCCCAGGAAATAAGCTATCCGTATTCTCAGCTATGGTCACCTTTCTTCAGGTGAAGACATCTGAGCGGATGACCAACAAATCATTCAATGCAATGTTGGCTGCTTTCCGCAAATCTTTCCCAGATGCGTCTGAGCTGCCACACACCTACAGTAAAATGAAGAATTTCCTTCGTGCAGTTGGAATTGGATATGATATGATCCATGTTTGTAAAAATAATTGTGTTCTGTTCCGGAAGGATTATGCCAACTTAAGTGAATGCCCGAAATGCAAATCATCAAGATGGAAATATGGCGATGCTGTGAAGAGGATTCCTCATAATGTTCTGAGACATTTTCCAATTATACCAAGATTGCAGAGGTTGTTTCATGATGCTGAAACAAGAGAGGATGTACTGTGGCATTCTAGGAACCAGGAGTACAGAGATCAGAATGTAATGAGCCATCCATCTCATGGCAGTGAGTGGAAAAGCTTCAATCATAAACACAAAATTTTTGCTACTGACCCGAGAAACATTAGACTTGGCTTAGCTTCAGATGTATTTAACCCATTTGGCCACCAGAGCGCCACATATAGCATGTGGCCAGTGCTTGTTATCCCTTACAACAGGCCTCCAAATGTCTGCACCAAAGAATCAAACTACATGATGGCCTTGCTCATCCCAGGTCCAAAAAGTCCTGGAAAGGATTTTGATTTGTTCATGGAGCCTCTTGTGGAGGAACTTCAACAGCTATGGAGGGGTGTTCTCACTCAAGACCTATATAGTAGCCCAGCAGCTGATTTCTTTCTGCGTGCTGTTATAATTTGGTGCATCCATGATTATCTAGCTTTGGGCACTATGTCAGGGTGAACGACACATGGTTACAATGCATGTGTTCGCTGTGACAGGAATCCGCTGTCATACGCAATACTTAGCAAGATATGTTACATTGGACACCGCCGTTTCCTTGCCAAGGACAAGCTGCATCCTAAAAAATACCGAAGACACGTGTTCAATGCAAAGCATGAAAACCGTGATGCGCCAAAGAGGCTCACTGCCGATGAGTTGCAAGTGGAATTAGAGAAGGTCAGACATATTACACCAGGAAACCATCCTGGTAATGGTAGCGGGAAAAGGAAGCATGGTAGGAAAGAAGAGAGATTATTGTTTACCCGCAGGCCCACTTTGTGGGACTTGGAGTATTGGAAAGATTTGGATCTGCGGCAAAATCTTGATGTGATGCACATCAAGAAAAATATATGTGACAGCATTATCGGCACACTTCTTAATATTGAAGGCAAGACGAAAGATACCTTAAAATCTAGGATTGATTTGACACACCTGGGTATCAGACAAGATTTGCAGGTGCAAGATGAAGGTAAACCACGGGATATGGCACCAGCTGTGTACGTCTTGGACAAGGTAAAAAGAAAAGAATTCTGCGAGGTCCTGTCACGTGTGAGATTCCCACATGGATTTGCTTCCAACCCTGAAAGGAGAGTCAGTGCATATGGAAACAAGGTACAAGGGTTGTAAACTCATGACCGCCATGTCCTACTTCAAAGGGTTTTACCTGTTATCCTTAGAGGATTGGGCCGCCCTGACTTATACAGAGCAGTTGCAGAGTTGGGACAATTCTTCAGGGAACTCCGCAGTAGAAATATCAGGATAGATGCTTTGGAGCGTCTTAGAGACAAGATACCAACTATCCTATGCGACCTTGAGAAGATATATCCTCCAGCCTTCTTTGATGTGATGGTGCATTTGGCTGTTCATCTACCTGATGAGGCACTACATAGAGGTCTAGTACAGTATGGCTGGATGTACCGTATTGAAAGGTGACTAGGCACTTTCAAGGGCTATGTTAGGAATAGAGCTAGACCCGAGGGTTCCATTGCAGAGGCCTACATTGCTACATAGGCATTGACATTCTGCTCAAAATACATTGAAACAGCTGATCAGCTTAGCAAAGAGGTGGGTGAAGACAATCCCGGGCTCAATGTTTTCGATTATTCTGTTCGAGTTACAGGGAAGAGTCGACAAGAGGACAAACCTAAAGATTTGGACAAAATGGTTTGGTATGTGTTGAATAACTGTCCTGAGATACTACCTTATATCAAGTAAGTGCAGTACTGCAGCTTATACATCGTAATCTACTAAACTTGCAGCACATTCTTATATATTTAGATGTTTGATGCGATCACTATGTTGTGCAACATCTACAAAAAGGAGTTACTGCCGCAAAATCCAAGAAACATTGACAAACTGGTTATGGCAGGATTTGCGAAATGGTTCAAGAGCCATGTAAGCTTTTGAATTGCACTATCAGTTTTTTAAATATATTGAGTACATAAGGTGATCAGCTTGTCTATTTTCTAACCATAGGTTAAGAAGATGCGGGAGGATGGGCAGGCAGTTGATGATGCCCTTTACTCACTAGCAATGGGTCCTGATACTCGGGTAAGACATTATGAATCTTGCGTTGTTGGAGATGTGCACTACAACACCCTTGCACGAGACGAAGGCAGGAAGACACAAAACAGTGCCATCATGAGCACGAATACGTATGACAAAGAGACAACTGAAATGTATGCTAACATAACATACATTGTTCAGTTGCAGTACATCTCCAGTTTCGAGGATCATCGGTGTGTGGTTCTATTGTGCCGTCGTTGGTATAACCTGTTTTCCAGGATCGCAAAACCTAGAGCTGATGATTATTTCAAATCATCAATGTCAAGGCGGCTTACTAGACCAACGAGCCTTTTATTTTGGCAAATCAAGCAACACAAATATTTTTCTTGGAAGACACATTTGCACGTAGCGATGACTAGAGAGTATTGCAAAGGTTTGAGCAGAGGAATTCGTTTAATGAAGTTGCACAACAAGATGATGCTTACACTGCTCCTGATGTACAAGATAACACATATGTTCCTAATATCTTGAAGAACCATCACATCAATGATGCCGGCGAAAATATTGCCAGTCGTGCTGTGGACACACAAGAGTTGATCAGAAGAAGCCAACGTTCGAGGACGTTGAGGACGAAGAAGAAGATGACGCCGTGGGGAATTACGATTCAGACTGATACACATGGCAAAGATGTTGACGCTGCTTCTGCGGATGATGATTACATTGCTTTTGTCGTATTTGCCTGCCAGAAGACGTTTTTTATCTACTATGTGAAATTGTGTTTGCTATGACAATTGAAACCTGATGAACATGTTGTTTAGTATTTTGTTGTGAGAACATCACTTGTTATGTATGCTGATTTGTGTTTGGTGATTGTATGATGACTAAAACATGATGACATTGTTGTTTAGTTGTACTCATATTTGGCTGTGAAACTTGAATTTGATGACATAGTTTGCCGTTGGACTGCAATTTGCTCGATGTCTTCGAATGAGAACAAAGCTGACCCGATAGGGCCTCTCCTATTTATTTATTTATGAGCAAAAGGGGATACCCCCTGGTTTCCGTTAATAGAAATCATTAGATGTTCACAACACTACGCCCAGCCTGCTACACAGGTTTCATTCATTACTAGTTTCAGCAAAGTGCTCATGTCGTAGCCACTGAATACATCACGAGTGCTACATACACTGCAAATAAAGGGACAATCATCCTACAGAGCACATCGATTTTGCCCATTATCTTCACAATCTCTTTCATCTCCTCATTGCTGTCAAGGCCGTTCAGCATCTGTTGCTTGGCCATGATCAGAGGAACTGCATCTTTGACCTTCTACTCTGCATCTTCCTCTTCTGTCGTTCCTTCAGTTACTTGTCCAACACCCCAACCTGCTGGTATTGGGATTCCTCGGCTAACCAAATAATCAGCATAGTTGCATTCCCCCACATCAGCAACTTCCCAGAAATACAAATCACACGAATCTGCCCTTTTCTGCATGAATCAAATTGGAAGATCATCAACCAAACTATTAAAAAAATCAGCAACTGAAAGCAGCAGAACAACACTTAAACATATTATTACGCCATGATTCGGGCATTTGTAGAAGACTCGGCCAGGGTTGAGGATTGTGGTTGAGACGCGACGGATGACTCTGTGTGATTTGCAGCAGTGGCACCATACCAATGACAGCGGGTTGCGATGAGCAATCGACTGCGGTGCGCGTGCCGGCGGGGGTGTGATGAGACCCACAGGCGATGGTACGGGTGGTGACTTGGTGCATATCTGGTTGTTGCCTGCTGAAGAGCAGGTGGACGAGCAGCCAGCGGACATGGTTGTTGCGGCCAGAGCTTCTGTTGCTAGGCAGAGTAACTAGAGAAGAGGAGAAGCGAACGTTGGATATGTCAGTTCATTACTTGCAGAGTAGCATAGCACCATATATAGTCATAGTCTAGGTTTGGATTCGAACCATCTACAGGAGCACGTCTCTCTTTTTTCTAAAACTTGGCAACGTCTCTTTACTAGTACACTAGCTTGTTCTGTACGCCTTCCCAAATCTTTGATTTTCTTTCCCTTTTTTGCAAGGAAGGAAGGAGGACAAAATTGAGAGTTCCTCGGACTCGAACCCAAGACCTCTTGGTTGAAAACCAAGGGTGCTAGTCACTTATGTGGCGAACGTTCCCTGGGAGGAGGAGGTAGACGAACGCATTTTCCTCGCAGTTTTAGTTGCGACACAAGATCGAACGGTCGCAGTTTTAGGAAAGTTATCAGGCCAACGAGCCCAGTTTTTCGTTTCTTCCTATATATAAAAAAGTATGCTACTTGGTGTTGGCTTAGTCAACAAACGATTGTGCCAACCTTGACCATTGGATTGACATTCAACGTCTGTCGTGTTTCTTCAGTCTCTTCTTCCTCGAGCCGCCAAAGCCAAACCAGCGCCGGCGGGACTGCTTGCTCCCGCCTCCCATGGCTGGCTGTGCTACCGCGCACGCATCGTGGCCACATCGTACCCTAAAACTCTGCGCATCTTCCCCGTCTCCTGTTCGTACCCGTCTGAGGCCTCACCATCGTCCTCTGCCTTGGTTCGCTCGCCGCAGCGCCGCCCTCTGGTGTTGTCAACATGGTCAACAACCGAGAGGAATAAGGAGATGATTGTACATGGTGAGGATGACAGTAGGGACCCAGCAGCGCACGCAGTAATCTTGTTTTTTCGGGAAAGAGACGGGTATCAACTGGGTTGTGCGGGACCCCTGGCCCGTCTAGCCCAGGCTTTTATTTCATATGTTTAGCACATGACTAGCCCAGTTTGTTTTTTTCCTTTCTGAAAATGGCTAGCCAGCTATTTTGTTTTTTGCAGAATAACCAACGTAGGCCTACTTGCTTTTCTACGCCCTGCTGGGCCGGAAATCTTTCAAGATGAGGAGGGAGGCATTTTGCCCAGAAAATGGGCTATAAGTAATAAGAAATGGGCTATAAGTAATAAAAATGGGTTGTAAAATGAAAAAAATACATCAAATAGGCAATTAATTCCAAAATACTGTTTTCTTTCGGATTTTGATATTTTAAATTTCATTGTTTTTGTGCGGGTAAAATTTCATTGAATCTAATTAAGGTATATTTAGATTTAAAATTAATTTGAATCTGGCTAGAAATTTCGGGCTGTATGCTGTTTGGGACAGATTTGGAGGCTTACTTATGGGTCTACTAGGTTGACGTGTACTTTGGCTTTGTCAACTTAGTCCACAAACGATTCTAGCAGCAGTGACCGTTGGATGTTAATCCAACGACCATGTTGCTTCTTCAATATCTGATCTTCTTGCTCTAGCCGCCCAAACCAGCGCCAGTGGGACTGCCTGCTCCCGCCTCCCGTGGCCGGCTGTGCTGCCGCACAGGCCGCATCGCCCCACCCTACTTCATTGCTGGCCAGGCCATTCCTCTACTCACCCACACCTCCTGTTATTTTCCAGCGATGGCAGCCGAACCAGTAAACCCTCGTACTCCCTACTACGTGGGCAACCATTGCCGAGTCTTTCCCGGCTCCGTGTCGTTCCCTTCCTAGGCCTCGCTGTTGTCCACCGCCATGGTGCTCTTGGCGCGGCCTAGTCAACGTGGTCAACGAACGACATCCATCGGACGTGGACTGTACGTGGAGAGGCTCACAACTGGGTCCACGGCCGCACACAAGGAAATGCCTCCTGATTACGCGCAAAATAATGATTCCTCCACCTGACAACTGGGACCCACCGAAAGGGCCTCTGTATTTCGCGAAAAAATGTTCCCCCCGCTGACAGGTCGGACCCACTAGCTATATCTTCGCACGTAAGGAAGTGCCTCCTTATTACACACAAAAAAATGAATACCCCCTGCTGGCTGGGACCCACCATAGTGGGACGATGACTTGTGGGCCAACTAAGTTGACGGGGACGGAGGACTTTGTCAACTTAGTCAATATGAACGATTCTAGCTCCAGTGACCATACGATTTCCATCCAACGGTCGTAGTGCTTCTTCAACCTCTGGTCTTCTTGCTACAGCCGCCCAAACTAGCGCCGGTAGTGCCGCGTGCTCCTGCCTCCCGTGGCCGGCTGTGAGGCCGTGGAGGCCTCACCGCCCCCTACTACTCCCACTGCTGGCCTGGCCATCCCTCTACTCACACACACCCCCTGTTATTCTGTGGCGATGGCAGCCTCACACCACCGCTGAACCAGTGAACCCTCGTACTCCTCTCCGCGCAGGCTTCTGATATGTCTCCAACGTATCTATAATTTTTTATTGTTCCATGCTATTATATTACCTGTTTTGGATGTTTATGGGCTTTATTTTACACATTTATATCATTTTTGGGACTAACCTACTAACCGGAGGCCCAACCCGTATTGCTGTTTTTTTGCCTATTTCAGTATTCGAAGAAAAGGAATATCAAACGGAGTCCAAATGGAATGAAACCTTCGGGAGCATGATTTTTGGAATGAACGTGATCCGGAGGACTTGGAGTGCAAGTCAAGAAGCAATCGAGGCGGCCAGGAGATAGGAGGGCGCGCCCCCTGTCTCCTGGGCCCCTCGAGCAGCCACCGACGTACTTCTTCCTCCTATATAAGACTACGTACCCCGAAAACATCCAGGGAGCCACTGAAGAAATATTTCCGCCACCGTAACCTTCTGTATCCGCGAGATCCCATCTTGGAGCTGTCGCCGGCGTTCTGCCGGAGGGGGAATCCGCCATGGAGGGCTTCTACATCAACACCATAGCCCTTCCGATGAGTTGTGAGTAGTTTACCACAGACCTTCGGGTCCATAGTTATTAGCTAGATGGCTTCTTCTCTCTTTTTGGATCTCAATACAATGTTCTCCCCCTCTCTTGTGGAGATCTATTCGATGTAAACTCTTTTTGCGGTGTGTTTGTCGAGATCCGATGAATTGTTGGTTTATGATCAAGTTTATCTATGAGTAATATCTGAATCTTCTCTGAAATCTTTTATGTATGATTGAGTTATCTTTGCAAGTCTCTTCGAATTATCGGTTTGGTTTGGCCTACTAGATTGATCTTTCTTGCCATGGGAGAAGTGCTTAGCTTTGTGTTCAATCTTGCGGTGTCCTTACCCAGTGATAGAAAGGGTTGCAAGGCACGTATTGTATTGTTGCCATCGAGGATAAAAAGATGGGGTTTATATCATATTGCTTGAGTTTATCCCTCTACATCATGTCATCTTTCTTAATGCGTTACTCTGTTCTTATGAACTTAATACTCTAGATGCATGCTGGATGGCGGTTGATATGTGGAGTAATAGTAGTAGATGCATGCAGGAGTCGGTCTACTTGTCAGGACGTGATGCCTATATACATGATCATGCCTAGATAATCTCATAATTATTCGCTTTTCTATCAATTGCTCGACAACAATTTGTTCACCCACCATAATACTTATGCTATCTCGAGACAAGCCTATAGTGAAACCTATGGCACCCGGGTCTATCTTTTATCATATAAGCTTTCAATCTACTTTTATTTGCATCTTTACTTTTTGCATCTATATTATAAAATACCAAAAATATATTTACCTTATCATATTATCTCTATCAGATCTCACTTTCGCAAGTGGCCGTGAAGGGATTGACAACCCCTTTATCGCGTTGGTTGCGAGTTCTTTGCTTGTTTGTGTAGGTTCATGGGACTTGTGAGGAGCCTCCTACTGGATTGATACCTTGGTTCTCAAAAACTGAGCGAAATACTTATGCTACTGTTCTGCATCACCCTTTCCTCTTCAAGGAAAACCAACGCAAGCTCAAGACATAGCAGCTTCCACTGCCGCGTCTTCCTCGGCTCCGTGTCGTCCCCTTCCTAGGCCTCGCCATCGTCCACCACTGTGGTGCTCTTGGCGCGGCGTGGTCAACGTGGTCAAGGAACAACTTCCATCAGGCGTGGACTGTACATGGAGAGGCTGACATCTAGGTTCATGGCCGCAGCAAGGAAGTGCCTCCTTATTACGCGGAAACTAATGATTCCTCCACCTGATAGATGGGACCCACCGGACGGGCCACTGTATTTCGTGAAAAAACGTTCCCCCCGACTGCTGGCACTACTAGGAAAAGGGCTATAGATAGGACTGATTCTAATGGCGCACTAGGTAAATAGTGCGCCACTACTATATACTAATGGCGCACCGGTTGCTCGTGCGCCATTAGTGTGGAAGACACTAATGGCACACCGTGCTCACGGTGCGCCACTACTATTGATTTTTTTCCCCATTTTTCCATACAAACTAATGGCGCAGGGTGACAAAGTGCGCCATTACTAGTTAGAACTAGTAATGGCGCACGACCAAGACATTGCGCCATTAGTATATTTTTTTACTTTTTTTGCAAACCTACTAATGGCGCACTGTGCCAAAGTGCGCCATTACTAGTTTAAACTACTAATGGTGCACTTTTCCAAAGTGCGCCATTAGTATACATATGTTTTTTTTACTTTTTTGCAAAAAGTACTAATGGCGCACCACCAGCCGGTGCGCCATTAGTAACCAGGGTTACTAATGGCGCATTTTGTGGTGGTGCGCCATTAGTAACCTGGGACCAACAAGATATTTTGGACAGCCCACCTACCCACTCACTTTCCCCACTTCATTCTCTCCACCTCCTCCTCCAAGCTTGTCTCGGCTGCCTCCTCCTCCTCACCTCATTTCCACCATAGATTCATCAAAATTAAGTGGTGAAATTACCTTTTTTTGATAGGTAAGTAAGGGGAAAGCTATCTTCATGATGTAGATCTACTTTTTTTCTCCCTAGCTCGCTCCAACAACGTGCACATGCACTTTTTGTGGCCTAGCTAGATCTATGTATGTTTGTGGTGTTGCTTGTGTTTGTGGTGTTGCATATATGTTTGTGTTTGCAGGTACCGGTATTTGAAATGCGATAGTTGCCAATATTTTGCCGGAATGTTGATTCATTTCCGTTTCGGCGAGAATTTTGGCACTATGCATTCTTTTTGGTCCTATTTTTAGGGAAGGTCATGCCAAAATTTTTCTTGGTTCTAAAATATCGTTTTGCTCTACCCCGCAGGCGACCATGGTCCGCACGATGACCGAAGGCATCGTGAATAGGTTTTTGAGCTCCGCGAAGGCCGAGATGCTTCAAAAGAACGAGACGGAGATAAGATGTCCGTGTCGAAGATGCAAGCTGAAGAGCCTTATTGCGGACCCGGATTCCGGGCAGGTGCGGGACCACCTGCTCTTGCGTGGTTTCATGGATGGCTATCGGTGGCAAGGTGATGAAGATGACTATGAAGTCGTCCATGGGGGCCGGGCAAGAAATGAGGAAGGGCAACAAGACAACCACCGCGGCGAGGGCGGGCGAGAAGACGAAGAATCTCCAGGACATGATCACGACGGTGATGATGTACACAATCATCATGTAGAAGATGTCGTACATGATGATGAGGAAGATCAAGACGAAGGGCATGATCATGAAGATGAAGATGCCGGAGCAGACGACGATGGAGGCTGGGTGCAGGACCCTCATATTCAAGAGCTGCTTCGCAAGCAGACGGATAACGCAAGAGCTGCCGCCCGAGAGAAAGCCAAGCTGGATCAACTGGAGATAGACGCGGTTACTCCATTGTATGAAGGATGCAGGCCCGAGGATACCCGCCTGAAAGTAACGCTCATGGCTCTGGAGATGAAGGTAAAACACAAAATGACCGACGCATGCTTCGACGAGAACATGTCATTCTGGCACGAACGTCTTCCCAAGGGGAACAAGTGCCCGACCAGTTTCGAGGAGGCGAAGAAAATCGTGTGTCCTTTGGATTTACCGCACGTGAAATACCATGTGTGCATGAACAATTGCATCATTTATCGGGACGAGCACGCGGAGTCTACCATATGTCCGGTGTGCGGCGTCACTCGATACAAGAAGAGGAAGAAAGCTCCTCGAAAATCGGTGTGGTACTTTCCGATCACTCCTCGTCTGCAGCGGTATTTCGCGGACCCTAAGGTAGCAAAGCTCCTGCGTTGGCACGCGGATAGGGAGGAGAAGAAGCGGGAAGATGACGGAAATGATCCGGAGATAAATAAAAAAGACAAGATGCTGAGTCACCCTAAGGATGCGAGCCAGTGGCAAGCGTTGAACTTCGAATACCCAGAATTTGGGAAGGATCCAAGGAACATCGTGCTGGGCGCGAGCACCGATGGAGTCAATCCGTTTGGCAGCCAGAGAAGCACACATAGCACCTGGCCTGTGTTTGTGTGGATGTACAACCTTCCCCCCTGGTTGTGCATGAAGAGGAAGTACATTCACATGAGTATGCTAATTGAAGGGCCGAAACAACCAGGGAACGACATCAATCTGTATCTGGGGCTGCTGAAGGAGGAGCTAGACACGCTGTGGAAAACGCCAGCCAATACGTGGGACGCCGCAGAGAAAGAATATTTCCCTATGAGAGCCGCACTGCTCACGACGGTGCACGACTATCTTGGTTACGGATATCTCGCGGGGCAGGTAGTCCACGGATTTTCTGGATGCGTAAGGTGCATGGATGACACAACGTATCGCCAGCTAGATAGAGATCCCGGGTCTTCGAAAACCGTGTTCATGGGACATCGAAGGTGGCTTCGCGACGATGACCCGTGGAGGAAACGCAAGGATCTGTTCGATGGTGAAACCGAACCCCGAAAACGCCCGTGTACGAGGAGCGGCGAGGAAATAGACGAGCTGTTGAAAAATTGGAAAGACTGCCCACTGCCGGGAAAGAAGCAAAAGGCGCCAGAGCCGGGAAAGAAGCGAAAGGCGCCAGAGCCGCTGCTGAAGGTATGGAAAACGAGGTCTGTTTTCTGGGACTTGCCGTACTGGAAGATCCACCGTGTGCCTCACAGCCTTGATGTCATGCATATCACGAAGAACGTGTGCGAGAGTCTGCTTGGTACCCTGCTCAACATGCCAGAGAGGACCAAAGATGGGCCGAAAGCAAGGGCAGACTTGAAATCAATGGGCATCAGGCAGGAGCTTCACGCTAATGATGATGATGATGATGATGATGATGATGATGAGGCGAAGCAGGACACAGAAAGTCGTCGCAAAGGCAAAAAGGCCAAGAAGACCGGAAATGACTACCCTCCCGCGTGCTTCACTCTAAGTCAGGAGGAGATCGAGCAGTTTTTCACCTGCCTCCTAGGAGTAAAACTTCCTTACGGTTACGCGGGGAAGATAAGCAGATACCTAGACCCAGCGAAGCAGAAGTTCAGCGGGATGAAGTCTCACGACTGTCACGTGCTGATGACGCAGATACTTCCAGTTGCAATCCGTGGGATCATGGACGCGCACGTCCGTGAAACGCTATTTGGCCTATGCAACTTTTTCGACGTCATCTCTCGGAAGTCGATTGGCGTGAGGCAACTCAGAAGGCTACAGGAAGAGATCGTGGTGATACTATGCGAGCTTGAGATGTACTTCCCGCCCGCATTCTTCAATGTTATGGTGCATCTGCTGGTCCATATCGTGGAGGATATCATCCAACTCGGGCCGACGTTCCTGCACAGCATGATGCCGTTCGAAAGGATGAATGGTGTCATCAAAGGATACGTTCGGAACATGTCACGTCCAGAGGGAAGTATAGCCAGGGGCTTTCTGACCGAAGAGTGCATCTCCTACTGCATGAATTATCTAGGCATCGAGAACCCCGTTGGTCTGCCCGTCAACAGGCACCTCGGCAGGCTCGCTGGATGGGGTCACCGTGAGGGTCGCCGCGAAATGCATGTCGACTTCGAGGGTCGACTCGCCGACTTTGAAAGAGCAAACCTAGTCGCGCTACAACACATAGACGTGGTCGATCCTTGGGTGGTAGAGCACAAAACCTTTATTGAGAAGACGTACAATGACCGAGGCCAACAGAGGACGGACGGAGATATACTCAAAGAGCACAACTCATGTTTCACGCGTTGGTTCAAGCAGAAGCTTCTGTCGTACCCTTTACATGAAGATTCTTCCGCGGAAGAACAACTCATATTCGCCTTGTCACAGGGCGCCGAGCACAACCTGATGACCTATGAGGCGTACGATATCAACGGCTACACATTCTACACCGAGGACAAGGACATGAAGAGCGATGGTTATCAGAACTCCGGGGTAACGATGGAATCCTACACCGGTAAGGACAAGGACAGATACTACGGAAGGATCGAGGAGATCTGGGAGCTGAGCTACGCTGGAGAGAAGGTGCCGATGTTCCGTGTCAGATGGGCCAAGAGCGTCCTAAAAGAAGACCGATATTTCACCACCATGGTTATACCCGAAGCCAAATCCAAGACCGCGGGCGCAAACGTCACCGCGAAAAATGAGCCATGGGTACTGGCTTCCCAAGTGGACCAATGCTTCTTCATTACCGACCCGCCAAAGCCCAGTCGTGTTGTCGTGAGGAGAGGCAAAAGGAAGATCATCGGAATGGATGGAGTAGCCAATGAGCAAGACTTCGACAAGTACGGCGACCCGAAGATCGAACATGACGACGACGATGAAGTAGCAGCACACACCACAAGAAGAAGCAGGACCACCCTACCTAAAGGACGTCCGTTCCACAGAAGAACTCCATTTGCGAAAAAGAAGGGCAAGAAGATTGTGAACAGATAGCTAGCTAAGATCGATTGTATTTAAATCGTAGTCTTCATTTCTCGATTGTATTTCATGGGCACTTTTTGATATCATGAATATTTTTAAATTTCATGGGCACTTTTTGAATTCATGAGGACACTTGATCTCGATCCCCCTCCATCTCGATCTCGATTCCCCCTCCATCTCGATCTCGATCCCCGCACCCTCCCCGCTCCACCGCCGCCGCCGATGATATTTTCAAGTAAGAAATTTGAACATATTTTTAAAAAAATTATTACTGTTTTTATAAAAAAATATTACTGTTATGATTTAAACAAGTTTGAACATATTTAAACACAAATAAATATAAAAAACAGCATTTAAAATGCATAAAAAATATTGGGGAGCCTGGGAATCGAACCCAGGACCTCCTGGTGTGTGTGCTGCGTGCTGACCAGTCGGGCTAGTGGGTGGGTTCTGTTGTAGATAGGGTTAGGTTGTAGATATGGTTAGTGGGCTAGATTAAAACAAAATTCTAATGGCGCACCGAGGGGAGGTGCGCCATTAGAATAGTCATACTTATGGCGCACGACTGGACGGTGCGCCATTAGAACCCTCCCCCTAGCTATCCTCCCTCTCCCTCGCCAGATCCCCTTCGACCCTCTCTCCCTCGCCACCAGATCCACCCGCGCGCTGCCCCGGCCCACGACGCCACCGCCCCGACCCTCACCGGACTCCACCCCCGCCGCCCCCGCGCCCCCACCCCTGCCGCCTTGACCCTCGCCGGACTCCTCCTCGCCGTCTGCGCCTTCTTCCACATCCTCCAGGCCTCCGCCGCCGCCAGCCGCCAAGGCACCAACCACCTCCTCGGACGGAGCGCTCTTCCTCGCGCCCTCCTCACCAACCACGACGCTGGCCACCTGCTCCTCACCAACCACGACGTCGGCCACCTGCTCCGTCGTCTTCGGCAGAGGTTACTCCACCTAGCTGCAGCACTCGTGCGCTTGGCGGCTAGGGTTTGCCTCCAGCCTCTCCCCTCCCCCATCAACGAGAGGAGCATCCGGTGCCCCCGCCCTCGAGTTCGTCGACGGCGCCGCCCTCCAGCCGCAGCCGCCGCAGGTACAGAGCCCCCGATACCATCTTCCCCCTCGCCCCCGATTCTTTCAGATGCAAATCTGTGATCTCATTCGGTAGAGAAGAAAGATAATTGGTATGTTCATTATGTCATTCGATAGAGAAGAAAGCATTGCACTGCTATGAACTTATCCTTCCTCATGTTGTCATATTGCACACATCTTGGAACTAGGAGAGTATGAGATCAGGGCATTGTGCAAATGCTTTGAAGTATCAATGAGTAGTATTTCTGCACATTCTCTGTTTGTATGTTCTGAAATGGCCATTTCAGTTTTGAATGCAACCCTCTATCTATCTTTCCATGAAAGAATGTTCTCATTTTGGCCATGAAGATGATATGAAGTCTCAACCTTTCCTTTGCATGAAATTTTTGGACCCCTTTTTCTGTGGGAAACAGTTTTGGGTCTGTTGGTGGCCAGTTGGCTACAGTTTGCTGATCACTGCCAATGATGCAGTTTTGATCTAGTTTGTTGGTTGCTTGCTGATCTAGTTTGATGCAGTTGCTGATCATTTGCACAAAATTTAGTTAACAACAACATCAGTAAAATTCAGTTAATTAACTGAAGAAGAGAAGAGAGAAAGTAGAGAGCAAGAGGAGTACTTGCATTAACTGAAACGTTTTACTTTAAACTTGCAAAATTGCAGTACTCCCTAAAACTACTGCAAGCAAGAACTACTGTTGGAGGGCACTACTGTAGGGATATTCTCTGGTCTACTGAAACTTGCACTACTGCAATTTACTCCAGTGATACTATAGTTCTTTGCAAATTCTCTGCTCTACTCCACTGCATGCACTGCAATACACTACTCCACTGCATGTTTAATCAGTTAACAGAAAAAGGTACAGAACAAGCAAATGTAAGAAAAGAAGAGAGCTTGTACTGCCAGTACATCATCAGGCAGTTCACCAGAGATTTTCAAGTTAGAAATACTCCCAGGGGTAGATGAAGAGAGAATATCATGAAGGAACAATTTAGTTTTAATTAATGGAAAAGTTGCATTTACTTGTAGTGAAAGGAACAATTTCAGGTAATTATAAATATTCAATAGCAGCAGAGGCAAGCAGTAGCAGTAGCAGTAGATGCCAACTTTTGATATGCATGCATGCATTCTTTGCTTGTTTATATTCATTCTTGTAAACTGAACATGCTCATCTATCTATCTATCTATCTATCTACCTGCTTAAGTATGTATGTATGCATTGTATTTTTATTTCCTTTGGAAAGTAAAGTTTATTTCCTGGCTGGCTGGCATGATGGCTCATGGATCCCTCAGCTGCAGCTACAGTTGGAGCTCAATCTGATCTCATCTGAAATGAATCTATAAATACAGAGTGTAGTTAGTTACAGAGTAGCAGAAATAGTTGCTGGATGCAGTTACTTGCATGGGCCTGGCTGATGAAGAAAAACTTTATATATATTCATACTGATGTTGACTCTATAAATCATACTTATTGGACATGTTTTATGTGTTGATCCATCAATTGATCACATTGAGAAAGACCATCGTGTCTCCGACCATTTTGCAAAGGTCATGTCTCCGACCATCGTGTCGTGATGAATTTGCAGGTACCCCGAGAGGCCCTTGAGTTTGCCGGAATGTTGATTAACTTCCGTTCCGGCAAATTCGGGTACTCCATATGTCCTATTTTCAGCAAAGGTCATGCTGAAATTTTCCGTGAATTTTAGCATGACTTTGCTAAAAATAGGACATATGGGGTACTTGCGACTAATGCATGGACCGGGGTATCTTAGTACTTAGTTAAGTAGGATCAAATGCCCCGCCATTCTTGCTGCATTAAACCATAGGTGGCAATAGAGCCAAGTGATTAGTGCCAAGTGATTAGGCCCAACCTAGGGTGCCTCGGCTTAGGCTTTTAGGGTGCCTCGGCGTCGACAAACCCTAAATGATAAAAGCTTAGCTTTTAGGATGCCTCGGTGTCGACAAACCCTAAATGATGAGACCATGATCTTGTTCCTTGACAATAACCAACTTTTTGACCAAACTGTTTTCCTATTTAGAGCGAAACATGGCCAACAACGATGAGGCCGGCGGTTCGGGCGGCAAGCAATTCTGGGAGCTGTCCCAGGAGATGGAGGAACAACCTCACCGCTATGAGGACGCCGCGGAAGACACCGATCCTGATTACACAACCCCTAGTGGCGTCGGGGATGACACCACTGATGGTGCCGCCGAGGATGCCACCACTGATGATGGCGGCGCACACACAGATGGCAGCCAACCGAAGAAGCAAAGGAAGGACCGGCGCCCGAATGCGCTCCGCACCCTCAAGGAGGAATTCACTCAAGTGGACTCCGACGGGAATCCAACGGAGCCCAAACATATAGTCAAGGGGTACTCGGTTCAGCTCGGGTGCATTCTCCGGAGCACCGTCTCGATCAACACCGAGAACCTTAGGCATAAGGACCGAGGGAATTTGCGCAACCTCCTCTTCACGAAGCTGCACGAACGATACAAGTTCCCCGCCGAATTTGAAAACACACGCCTCTCAGGGAATAAAGTGAACAGTGCCGCCCTCACGAAGATGAGCACGGCCCTGTCTACTTGGAGAAGCGCGGTGAAGAGAATGATTGATAAAGGTGATAGTTATGAGAAGATCAAGGCGAAATATCCTTTGATGAGCGAAGATGACTACAAGGAGTTCAAGATAAAGTGCGAGAGCAGTGCAACCTCCGAATCAAGTCAGTGGGGGAAAGAAATGCGGGAGTTGAACTTAGGGGAACACAAACTCGGTCCCGGCGGTTACAGAGTGGCGGAGCCTATATGGGACAAGGAGGACGCGGAGCGTGCCGAGCAAGGCCTACCGCCCCGCTTCGAGAAATACAGCGGTAACAAGCAGACCAGGAACTATGTCAGGGCCCGGTACAAGGAGGACCCGATAACAAAGGAGCTTACCACGGATCCGAAGACCAGGGCGCTTGAGCTTGTTCTGGTAAGGAATACACCCCCGCGTAATTAGCTCCATATGGTTGCACTCTAATTAATCCCCAATATTTCTAAATGGTTCACGTTCCTTTCGCAGGAAACTGAAAGCAGTAGCGCGGGGTCGTCTCAGAGCTCCCCTTTCGACACCCCTTTAAATAGGGCGTTGAACGTAATGAAAAGCAAGGATAAGCTCACTAAGCCGACGTCAGCTGGTCGTGTGGCCGGCAAAGGCTTGTCCACAAAATGGGGGTCATACTATACCGCTGGTGTGCGGAAGGAGAAAAAGGCCAGCTCGGAAAGCCAGACGCGCGAGGTTGAAGCACTCAAGGCACAAGTGGCGCGGATTCCGGAGCTTGTCCAAGAGCAAGTGGAATAACAACTGGGAACGAAGCTCAACGCCATGGTGCCTACATTGATTCATGGGCTGACGATGTGGATTGCGGGCGGCCAACAGGGGCCTCCCCCGGTTCCCAGCTTCACGGCCAGCAACTCGCACAGCGCGCAGGCGGCGCCATTGGTGTCTCCGGCGGCGGCGCCATTGGTGTCTCCGGCGGAGGCGGTATTCGTGTCTCCGGCGCCGGCACGGGCATTGGAGCTTAATGCACCCGGGTGTACGCCGGCCGGCACCTCGCCAGCAAGCGCCCCTCCGTCAGTTGCACGCCCGCCGTTGGCGGTGCCTCGACATTAGCCGAGCTCGACGGCATCACGGTAACTAAGCCTCTCGGCCGATGACTTCATCTCCTTGCCATTGACTGGGCATCCCTGACGCCCTGTACATGTTTTCGCAGGGCACCGCCGACGTTCCTTGCACTCTTCTGCACTTCGTGGGCGCCGAGTTCGTCGATGTCGCCAAGGGCAGAATCATTCAACCGGGCAACCGCATGTTCCATGGTAATCCGATGCCACCCACAGCATATAGGGTTGAAGTTGTTCGGGTGCTGCCAGGCTGCGACGAGCTGTTACCTCCGGTTCGACCCGCTGGGGCCGACGAAGAACATGAGATGACCCTCAGCACCAGCGTAAACTGGCCGCTGCTTTAGCCGAAGAGCCAGATTCGTTTGGGGGCGGGGGACACCACCCCACAGACAAGACCGCCAGTCGTGCCGGCGCCAAGCCATGGCAAGAACGCCGCAACGCTACCGGACCTGCCGGACATCCCTATGTCGGACATCCCTATGGCACAGGATCCGGACAGCCCTATGGCACAGGATCCGGACGACGACAATGACGATGGTACATTTACCAAAGTCGATAAGTACTTTGCCGAACATGGGTACGCTGACGAGTTCTGCGGGCCTCTTTCTCAAGAACCCAACCAAGACGACCGCAATCTAGCTGGTACGGCGGAGAAATCCAATTGCAATAGGCGTCGTCTGGCGTTCAGTTCTCAGGAGACGCCTCCAGCTCCCGCCTTCACCGAGCCTCAGATAGCTGAGGTGCGAAATATTATCAGCCCCAACACGCTCAAGAAGGCGGTCTGTGAGCAGAACTCGGTCCCATTACAGGAGATCAAGAAGAAGGGACGGAAACGAAAGACTAACAAGGGCGCCGGTGCGAGCCAGCCGGCACCGAGTTCGATCCGTGCTCAGGACGGGCCACCTTCACCTAAGGATATCTCGAGGAGGGTGCATGTGGCGGGTAGGGCGATGCTACCGCCAAATATGCTGAATGCTGCAACCGGTGCTATGCGGAGTCTGCACGACAGTGTTCTTTCTTTGGAGAAGCGGCGTCTCAGAGAGAAGGATGTGGCATACCCGGTTTTCGTGGCCAAGGTGCCAGAGGGCAAGGGCTTTGTGGATGGCGACATCGGGGGTACGATCGTCCTGCGGTTTGATGACATCTTTGCTATGTTTAACCTTCATCCGCTGCACTACACCTTCGTTCGGCTGTTTTCGCTGAGTATGGAGATGCGGATCATTAGAGACAAGACCCCGGACATCGTGATAGTCGACCCCTTCTACATGCGTGCCAAGCACTTGAGCAGCGCTGGGGACCGCCAAGTTGCGAGTTCACACCTCGAAGGCGTCATTCTGGCAAACCCAGATAAGGATAACTTCCTTGTGGCTTACTTTCCCGAGTAAGTCATCCCTTAACCGCCCCGTAACATATGATTTCTTAGATTTCGATCGTTCTTTTTTTTCTAACATTCCGTGTTCTGTGCAGTGACACACATTGCACACTCATCCTCTTAAGCCCGAAATATTCCATGGCCACGTATTTCGACCCGAACCGTAACTCCAAGATAGACTACACAAATGTCAAGAAAGTTCTTGATGATGTTCTCCCCGGCTACGCCAAATCTGGAGGCACCTTCACCAGGGCAGTTCGTAAGTACGGCAAGCACACCTTCTCACACAATACGAAGTTCTGCTGCGTCAAGCAGCCGCCTGGCGGTCAGAAGGATGCCTACTACGCCCTCCATCACATGCGGGCGATCGTAAGGGACCATCATCACCTTCTGCTACCAGATAATCTCAAAGATTGGGCCGCGAGCTTGTCGGCAATCCAGGACGCGGACCTCAGACAAGAATTCTTTCGCATCCAGTCGGAGTTTGCGGACATCATCCATCAAGATGTCCTTCATACCTCGGGGCAGTTCTTCCTCAGATATCAACCGTCCAACAGTGAGATAGATGGAACGCTACAAATGCAGGGTGACAACGACCGCGATTTCATGACCATCACGACAGACGACTGCTTCATCCACGCTCCTGTCTGATGAGTCGAGTCGAAAGTAGTGATGTGTAGTTCTGAAACATTGATTGGCTCATGTTGTAATTAAACTTTAATGAATTCGTATGTCTCTTTGGTTTGGACAGTCGTTCAACTTAGATGTAATCAATGCTATTTATTAATAGGACCATGAATCGTGCTACTAATGTCTTGCTTTTCTCTTCCGATCCTTTTGTTGCATACTTACATATTGCTTATGTATTGTCTGTTGTTTGGCTTGTGCATAGAGATGCCGTCGTATGTCGTGTACAAGGGTAAGGTTCCCGGAGTCTACGACGACTGGGAGGAGTGTCGGAGACAGGTTCACCGTTTCAGCGGTAATAGTTACAAAGGGTACACCACTAGGGCGGAGGCCGAATCTAGATATGCCCGCTATCTAGCGGGAGAGAGGAGGGAGCGTTGGAGGAACCGGATGAAGACCAGTTTGATCGCGATGATGCTCATCGTGATGACCACAACTCTCTTTTATGTGATGGTAGTTTAGATGATCAATATCGACTTGTAATGTGAGGACAAACTCGATACTCGCGGTCTTGAGACTTGTAATGTTTTATCTTTGTTCGGTCTTTTGAATTCGGAGACTAATATGATGAATTGTATTCGGAGACTAATCTTCTATTGTATTCGATGAATCTGATGTTGCTGTGTGCTGCTGTCTATATTCTGTCCAATAATATATTTTGTAACCTGTGCAAAAATCAGAAAAGCAAAAAAAAACCAAATATTCATACTAATGGCGCATCAAGGCAGAGTGCGCCATTAGTATGCCAAAGGATACTAATGGCGCATCAAGGCAGAGTGTGCCATTAGTGTGACAAAGCACATGGTTACATATGGCCCCCCGGGAGGCATACTAATGGCGCATGGAGTTACATACTAATGGCGCACTGCCAGGTGCGCCATTAGTATACCAGATACTAATGGCGCACCAGTGGTGCGCCATTAGAAAAAACTTCTAATGGCGTGCTACTAATGGCGCACCGGTAGTGCGCCATTAGTAGGAAAAACCGGTGCGCCATTAGTAGGCCTTTTCCTAGTAGTGTGGGACCCACCAGCTACATCTTTGCACATATGGAAGTGCGTCCGGGCAAAAAGAAAAAAAGATTCGCCCCCTGACTGCTGGGACCCACCAGCTACATCTTCGCACACAAGGAAGTGCCTGGCAGTTGGGACCCACCTGGTTGAAGCGTACGTAGCGTTGTCATTCTGGTCGCGAACGTGTACGTACATATATACTGGTCGATGTAGAGGCGCGCACGTAGCATGTACACATACGTACAATGGCCAGGGTGCAAGAAAGAAGATACGGCCACGTACGTACATACGGGCGGGGTCTCGAACGCCTACTGGCGTATACGTACGGCCAGGGCTCATGTACATGGCTGGGTCGAAACGGAGAAACATCGTCGTTGTCGTGTTCATGGGGAGCCAACCGGCTGGGTCGAAACGGAATGCGTCGTCGTGTTCATCGGGAGGGCTTGGACGGAACAGGCGATGGAAATGAGGCCTGGCGTACCGTAAAACGGAGGAAACGGCCTTGTGTTCGACCGGCCACGTTCGAAACGGGATCCTGTTCATCGGGAGGGGTCTGGCATACCGCAAAATGGAGGAAACGAACCTCCTATAGTCAAAACAGGGGTCCTATTGATCGGGAGGGGTGTGGCGTACCGCAAAATGGACAAAACGGACTTGTGTTGGAGCGCTACGGTCGAAACGGGGGTCCTGTTCATTGGGAGGGGTGTGGCGTACCGCAAAACGGGATTCCACGGGATACTGTTCATCTCCAGCGTCGACCTCCTCCAGCCTTCACGGGCTACTGTTCATCCACCGTTGACCTCCTCCAGCCTCCACCTACGACTGTTCATCCATGGGCTCCTGTTCATCCAGCCTCCACCGCGTGCTACTCCACCGGCTACTGTTCAACCACCCCTCTCGAGTTATCTACCCAAAACCACCACACTTGGGGCTAGGGTAACCAGTCTGTACCACATTTGAGCCATTTCACAAAAAACCACCAACTCGCGGCCGCGGGCGGACATGCCCTCCACGGCGCACGGCCAGGGCCTCCCTGTGCACCGCCGCCAACACCGTCGACGCGTGCTTCATCATTATGACCACGAGGCCCAACGCTACAACCGCCTCCATTAGCCTGAGCCCGAGCAGGATCTCTTGTGTAGGAGAAGCCTAGTGGCGGCCCGATGCTTCTGGTTTGCCGCCAGCTCGCCGCCAGCTCGCGCCGCCAGCTCGCTGCCATCTCGCGCCGCCCTCAATGCTCGATGCAGCGCACACATGCGTTCGTCCAGGGAGACATCTAGTCATGGGAGTAGGTACGAGGTCCAGTGCGGCGGCTCAACATGGATTTTAGGTGGCTGGGGCAGCTAGGCAACTCGCTGGTGGTGGTGTATCTCACCGGGGTTGGGCTCCGGCGGCGGTGCGGGATTAGACAGTGGTGGGGGTTGGTGTACTGGAGGGAGAGAGGGGAAGAAGAGAGAGCCCGACAGGTGGGGCCTTGTGCCACCTCAGTGAATTATCCACATAGGCACGTCACGTCAGCCCGACAGGTGGGTCCGACCTGTCGGTTTCGCTGTTTCCGCGGCTAAATCGGCCAATGAGTGCTCCGCGGTACCGATTAGTCCCAGAGTTGGTGGTTTTTTGTGACATGGCTCAAATGTGGTACCGACTGGTTACCCTAGCCTCAAGTGTGGTGGTTTTGGGTAAATAACTCACCCCTCTCTATGGGCTCCTGTTCAACCACCCCTCCACGGGCTACTGTTCATCCACCCCTCCACCATCTACTATTCATCCAGCCCTCCACGGGGTCCTGCTCATCCAGCCCCAACCGGCTCGATCGATCAGGGTCCTGTTCATCCACTCCCACCGCTCACTGTTCATCCAACCCCCGCCCCCCCACAATGCTCACTGTTCATACCAACCCCCCTGCAGCGTTCACTGTTCATCTAGAGGCAACATCGATCGGCTTCAGTTAGCAGAAGTAGCGAAGGAATCGCTCGATCGCTCGGATTCAGTAACACGTAGCCTGCAGTGCAATCACTCGGGTTCAGTTAGAGCCCAACGCCTCGCTCGGGTTCAGTTAGGGACAACGCCTCGCACACACACGCGCGTACGTGTATGAGAGAAACGCGCATCGCTCGGCCCCCGACCACCCACCGTAACCGGGAACTCGCCGAAATTTTCCTCGCCCTCGCTTCTACCATGGTTTTTTCCGTCATGGACGGCCCAAAGAATGTCATGTAGCTGCATCTTCGGCCCGCCCAGGAGGAAAAGCCCATTTTCTATCATGATTTTTTGTCATAGAAGTAGGAGCCCACCACATCTATTATGATACCGGGTTTTGTCACAATTATCGTCATAGAAGTGTCATAAGTATGACCGAAATTTTTTTCGTTCGGCCCAAAATGTCACGGATGTGTCTGTTTTTTGTAGTGGATCCCAACTCCAGATCTGGCCCCGAATGAAGAACAGGAGACGGCGGTGTCTCCGTCTCTTGAAACGTGATAATTCTTTTCTGGAAATATGTGATTTTATAGCGTCAGTTTCAGGGTCTACGGGGCCACTAGGTGGGGACAACCCACATGGGCGCGCCTGGAGGGGGTGGCGTGCCCTGGTGGGTTGTGCCCACCCAGGTGCCCCCTTCGGTGGTTCTTGGCTCCAGAAATTCTCTTTTATTGTATAAAAATTCCTCGCAAAGTTTCGTTCCATTCTGAGAACTTCTATTTCTGCACAAAAACAACACCATGGTAGTTCTGCTGAAAACAGCGCCAGTCCGTCTTAGTTTCATTCAAATCATGCAAATTAGAGTCCATAACAAGAGGAAAAGTGTTAGGAAAAGTAGATAGGATGGATACGTATCAATTCCTCCAAGCTTAAACCTTTGCTTGTCCTCAAGCAATTCAGTTGATAAACTGAAAGTGAAAAAGAAAAACTTTTACGAACTCTTTTTCTCTTGTTTCCATAAATAAGCTTAAACAACACTAAGGTTTTCAGCAAAGATTATAACTAACCATGTCGACAATAACTCTTAAAACTTATATTAACTCATACCAATGACATAATCAACTAGTGAGCAATAATAAGACATCTCAAACAAAAACACGTTGTTATAACAACCATGATACAATATGACAATAGTGGTATCTCGCTAGCGCTTTCCGAGACGGAAAAACATAAATGCAGAGCACCCCCTAAGTTCAAGCGATGACTAAACATTATAATTCATGGTAGAAAAGATCCAGTCATGATGCACCCAACATTAGCTACACACAATGCATCGGCATGACAACAATGCTCTTAGGTTCTGGCGCTTATTTGAGAAGGTGATGACACAACATAAAAGTAAATAGATAGTCCCTTCGCAGAGGGAAGCAGTGATTTAGAGGTGCCAGAGCTCAAGTTTTTAAAACAGAGGTAAATGAAATTTTGAGACATGCACCTGTCGGGGGTTGGGTACGACATATGCCAAAGGATGGCTTATCATGGTGGGAGCGAGTAGAACGTCACCGGTGCCCGGAAGCGGGATGAGGCGAAGACATGCACGCCGGCGGATCTTACCCAGCTTCAGGGCTCTCCGAGGAGATAACACCCCTACAGCTGCTCTGCGGGGTCTCCGCATGATCACTATGGCAAAGTGAATACAAGGTTGCTCCTAGAGCTGTTTTCTGGAGGTAGGAGAGGGCAAGGCTAGCTCCCTCCTTCCTATATGATCGGGTCTAGTACTAGAGAAGCTATCCCCCTTGCATGGGTGCCCCGGGGGGCTTATATAGGCCTGCCCCCCAGGGATACAATGGTAATCCGGCTGGGCGCGGGTCCCACCCATCTGTCTCTCAGGCCGCCGTCGTCTCCGCCGACTACTGGGGCCCGCCGACTGGCGGGCCCCGCTGACAGGCCTGGTACTGTAGCGGTGCTTCTGATGACGCTGGCTTGGTCATGGGATCATGGCAACAGTGCCGCCGTCTGGCAAACGATCACTATCGCCATTCCCCGTCTTGTCTGTTTAATGGTGTGCGGGGCCCGTGGGAGGGGCCGGCCGACTCGAGGGGGCCGACTCCCACGGGTCCGTCTTTGGGGCACTCTCGCCGTCTTCTGTTCTCCCGCTGACGGGCGGTCCCGCCGTCTCCGGGCCGTACAGGTAGGCCGTCGTGGGCACAGTGCGCCGCCCACTGAGGCTGAGGTCAGGGCAGGCATGGCAACGGTGCCGCGCCACGATGGAGATCTCCGGCGATACGACACACTGTAGCCATGCCAGCCCCTCGTAGGCAGGGTAGAGATGGCCATGCAACGACCGTACCCCGCCCCTGGCCATCCAGGCGAAGATAGGAGAAGGTTGGAGTCGCGGGCCGACTCCCATAGTTGTCTTATCTTGGAGTCGCCAGCCAAGAGTCGGCTCATCTCGAGGTCGTCAGCCAAGAGTCGGCTTAATTCGAAGTCGTCCCTGGAGCTTGGCCGTGAGGGACAGTTGCTGCCGACTCCCAGGAGGCGGCTCTTCATCGCGGGGTCTTGAGGGGCGCAGTCTGCCCTGATGTTTCGAAAGGTTCTGGGGCTCGGGTTAGCCTACCCGTGGCCCATTACTCCGACAGTAGTCCCCGAAGCTGGTGAGGCGCTGCGGTAGATGCGCCGGGGAGTCTCAAATGTTTCATCTCTCCGGCGGTGGAATCTCGGCCTCGCTCGCCGTCTTCCTCCAGGCCGACTAGCTGGAGTCGGAGTCGCAGAAGGCCGTCTTGCCTCTTAGAGGGTTTGAACGTTGCGGCGGGGTCCAGGCGGCGTGCCTGATAAGCTTACGGGCAGCCGCCCGTTGTGGGTCCGTCGCGTGGCGCCACGTGGCGGGGTCAGTCTGCCCACCCATGCGCGCGACGGGACAGGACCTCAGGCGGGGCCCGCCACTACCGTGCCTTGGCACGCGAGCGGATTTGCTGCGGTCGTGCGGACGGTTGGGGTTCCCACGCCGTAATTGCACGCAGTTACTGGATGTGGTAAATCATGGGGGGGCCTGGGGGCCGGGGCGCAGTTAATCCCACGCCCGCCCCATCGGTTTCTCAGCCCTATGAGCCTATAAGTAGGCGGGAGGAAGGGAGCGGGGAAGCACGCGCGCCCATCTCCCCAACTCCCCTTGATTCCTTCTTGCTTCTTCTTCCTCTCGCCGCCGCCGCACCGAGCTACGCCACGCTTGCGATGATGAGCTCTTCCTCCGCCGCCGCACCTGCTGCCGTGCACTCCGGCGTGTGGGACGGCTCCGAGGTGGACGACGACATCATCAAGTTCCTCCGCAAGACGCGTCGCCTCCCCGGCGCGGACCTAGTGCGAGCCCGCGCCGCGCTGGAGAGGGAAATATCGACGGCACCGGAGGAGGGCGAGCGAGTCGTATTCCGCTCGCACCTCATGCGTGGCCTGGGGCTACCGGCGAGCGGCTTCTTCCGCTCCTTCTTGGAGTTCCACGGGCTCCAGCCGCACCACCTCACCCCGAACACGGTGGTGTTGCTGGCTGCCTTCGCCACCTTGTGTGAAGGCTTCCTCGGCATTCTTCCCACAATTGAACTATGGGGAGAGTTCTTTCAGTCAAAGCTCGGCACGCACATCGCCGGCGTGCCGGCCCAGTGCGGCGCCTTCATCGCGATGTGGAGGTCGGTGGCCGACAATCCGTTTCCCGCCATCCCGCTGATCAAGTCGGTGAAGATGTGGCAGCGTTCTTACTTCTATGTGAAGAACGTCGCCGCAGACGGCGACTGGGTCAACCTGCCGCCTTTCGAAGCTGGCGCACCGGCTGGGAGGCTCCCCAACTGGTCCCACCGGGTCAAGACGCTGACTCCCGCTGGTGCCGCCGTTGTCGCGCGACTCCGAGTTCTGACGCAGTCGGAGGGCTTGACGGGGTCCGACTTGCTGGCCGCCTTCATGGCGCGCCGAGTCCTCCCGCTCCAAGGCCGACCTCATCTGATCTGTGAGATGAGCGGCCACCGGGATCCGTGTCAGCTCTGCTCCAAGGACATGCCCCACGCGGAGGTGGTGGACATGGTGAACTATATCTCAAACTGTAACCTCACGGCGACTTGGGAGTTCGGCAAGGAGCCGTACTCACGCGCCAACCCCCCACCTGTCGTAAGTCGTCTTTCTTATTCTTTTGTCTTCTTTGCAGCCAAATCCGACTTCTAATCTTTTTGGTTTTTCTTGAGTCAGAACCCCCTCATCCAACCTTCAGCCGGCACCGTGGGCTCGGCCCGCCAGTTCGTCCCCGATCGAGCGGAGAGCGACATCAACGACCCGGACTTGGGAGCCACGGCGATGGAGGCCGACGCCGAAGGAGGAGGAGGAGGAGGATTCAGGCCGTCAGCCACTTTTGCCGACTGGCCTGATGACGATGCCGAGGGGGAAGCCGCCCCACGCCACCCATCAAGGGCCGGCCAGCCGAGCGCGAGTTCCGCCGCCGGCTTGGGTGGTCAAGGCGGCACGAAGAGGCGCCGGGCCGGGCCGAGCTTTCTTGGCGGCCGACCGAAGAAGCTCAAGGGGGCGGCTGCCGCGACCCAGAGAGAGGAGGCAATCGCGAAGGCCAACCGCTTTCGCAAGGAAGTGAAGAAGCCGCCACTGGTCTCCGCGTAAGTGCCTCCGTTCTTGACTTGTTTTGCTCTTGGTGGATTTTTGTCCAAATCTTTACACGCTGTCTTCGCCTCAGGGCTCCCCACACCTTCGAGAGGGTCGCCGCCGCCTCCGTCATGGGGTCGGCATAGACTTCCATCAGTACTCGGCGGATTGATCCCTCCGCCGACCTTTGGGAGGTGATGGAGCGGAACGCGCGGGAGAAGCGCGACGAGGACGAAGCCGCCCGTCTGGAGAAGGCGGAGGCCGATAAGGCAGCTGCCTCCGCCCCGAGGAAGCTGGACGAGGCCGAAGCCGCCGTGGCGGCAAGGCGGCAAGCCGAGGAGGCGGCGCTCCTCCAGTCGGCATTGCTCGTCATCCCACTGAACTCCGCGCAGCCGCCCTCGGAGTTCACGGGGCAGACCGGGGAAGCCGGCGGTGAGAACCCCGTCATGGAGAGGGAGAGCGGCGAGGCTTCCATGTTGGACATGATCGTGCCGCCATCGCCGCCTCCGCCGCTGTCTGGGGTTGCGCAAGATAAACAGCCGGCAGGCCCGCCGGTGCCGCCGACTGAGGACGCGTATGTGGCGAAGCTGCTCCTTCAAGTCGCCTCGCCAGCGCGTCGCCGTCTTGAGAAGGCGACTTTAGTGCCACAGCCGCTGGAGACCAGCACCACCACCTCGGCCATCCCAGACGCTGAGGCGACGAGCACCGCGCCCATTGGGTGGGTGCGAGGAGGCGGCACGGGCCCGCTGAACCAGGCGCTTCTGGACGTTCAGGCGAAGCTGCGAGCCGAGGGCGACGCCATCCAGAGCTGCACCAACGCGCATCTGGCATCGTGAGTAGCCATCCAGGTATGCTTCATTTTTTTCTTTGTTCTTCTTTGTGGGGTCGCGCCAGCGCACCCACTGGGTGTAGTCCCCGAGTTTCGGGCCAGCTGCTGAGCAGGCGGCTCAGAACTCCTTCTGGCGAGTTCTGATACTTATCTTCGTCTAAAAAATCGTATTGCAGGAGTACCACAACCTCCGCGTCACTGCCTTCAACCACAATGTTGAGGAGCTGAGCAAGCGGACTGCCGACTTGTCAGAGAGTTGGAGTGAGTCTTCCTTCTTCTTCGCGGGGGCGCACTGGCGCACCCGCGGGCTGTAGTCCCCGAGATTCGGGCCGACTGCTGAGCAGTCGAGCCGGATCTTCTCAGCGACTTTCTTTGTTGACGACTTAACGTCTTTCTTTTTTATTTGTCAGAGGCCAACACCACTCTTCAGCAGCAGCTGGGTGAGGCCAACACCGCCTTGCGCGCAAAGGGGGAGGAGTGCGGCAAGCTTGCCGCGGAGCGTGATCTGCTGGCCGCGCAACTGGCGAAGCAAAAGGAGCTGCTCAAGAAGGCGCAGGAGGAGGCAGAGAAGAAAGAGGCTGCGCTCCTGGCCGAGTTCGAGAGCGAGCGCTCCTCCTGGACCGACAAGGAGGCGCAGCTGACTTCTGGCTTCCATGAGATTGAGGACATCGTCGACGATGAGTTTCTTTACTTTCTTTGAGCCGCCGACTGTGGGTCGGGCGACTCTTGATTCTAACTTGCTTCTTTTTGTCTTGGCAGACTTCTTCCCTGGCCACTCGCAGGCGGCCACTCAGGCCATCGAGGCAGATCACGAGGCGCGGAGGGCAGATGGTGCGGAGATTGCCGCCAACGCCCCCTGGACCCTTGCTGAGCAGCTTCTGAGCATCGAGGCTCGTCTGCGGCTGGCCCATCGATTGCTGCACCGGCTTCAGTGTGCCGGCGCCCAGGCCATTGCCGCCCTGTGGCCGGACATGCCGATTCTGCGCACTGCCAGTCGGACTGTCGATTGGCTGGAGGTCGCAGCTGGTCGTCTTGAGGCTTGGAAGGATTCCTCGACCTGGGCTGGAGCGCGCCGGGCCTTGGAATTCGTCAAGGTGTGGTATCCAGGGCTGGACCTGGACCGTCTGGCCGCGTTCCGGTCAGAGGCCCAGGCGGAGCTGGTAGCTGTGGAAGACGCCCTCGTCGCTCGTGCTGCGGCGATCGCCAACTATGCCGACACCAGCATCTTCATCCCTGATCGGGCTTAAGACGGCAGGGAGGCGCCGCCGGAGTGGTTCGGGATGAACCCGGATTACGACGAGGACTCGGCAGAGGTGATTGCTTCCAGTGCCGAGGAGGAAGGTGAGGCGGAGGACGAAGGTGAGACGGAGGCGCCAGAAGATGGAACGGGCGGCCAGCCTTAGCTCGACCGCGCCTCCAGCAACGAGCCACGCCCGGAGAAGGCGGCTGCCGCCGGAGACGATCAAGCCGAGACTGCCCAGCCGGCCGCCCCGGCACCTGACACCGCCATCTCCTCCGACCCTCCGAACCCGGATACCGCCTCCTAGGCTGCCGTCTTTGCCTTCATTTTATCTGCCTTAGTAGTCTTTGAAGAACTTTGTTTATTCAAACAATTCCACCGGCGGGGTGTATTTTGAACTTCTACTTGAAGATTCGGCCAAGGGCCTATGTTATGTAAATATTTATCTGAGTTCTATCTTTCCTTGCTCATTGCTCTTTTGGCTTTTTCCTTTGCTGCCTTCCCTTAGTCGCCGCCTTGCTAGTCAGACAACCGCTCTGCGGACTGCCACTGGATCAAACGCTTGGCTACTTTGGGAAGGCAAGTACTTGGCCATTTTAGAGTCTTTTTAACAAGTTGGATAGAAAGCTGTAAGCCGAATACTAACGAGTCGGCTTCACTTAAGAGAGTCTAGAAGAAAGCGGCAAGCCGACTACTCATGAGTCGGCTTTTGCTTGAGAGAGGCTGGAAGCCGTCTTAGGCTATGTTTGTGCTTTCGGTCCTTAGCCATTTTTCGTGTGGGCGCTCGTTCTTCCTTACTCCTGCCTACCAAACAGTCGCTCTGCGAGTTGCGGCTTCTGAGAGGAGACGGCTTAGGCGCCACACACTACTTGTCTGACTGCGGGAAGCATTACATAGCGCGGGGCGGCGAGTCCCCGGGCTGACTAGTCGAGCCCGGTGCCAAGCGGCATAACAAAGAGTAATATACTCGAAGGAATAATTCTTATCATACAGATAACAATAAAGGGCTGTCCCCGAGCTCGTCTCGGGGGGCCCCGAAGTCTTGGTACTTTAATGCAAAGGGTAGCGTGATACATACTGTATCAACTGTAAAATCTTCGGAGAAGATTTGCATTCCATGGGCGCTCCGTCTCTTTGCCGGAGTCGTCCCTCTTGCATGCTCGAGGCTTATGAGCGTCGATCAGGTAGTAGGAGTCGTTTCCCAGCACCTTGCTGATAATGAAGGGGCTTTCCCAAGGCGCCGACAGCTTGTGCTGGCCGGTTGTTCGCTAGATCAGCCGGAGCACAAGGTTGCCCTCTTGAAAAGATCTCGGCCTGACCTTCCTGTTGTAGTATCGGCGCAGGCTCTACTGGTAGATGCTGGACCGGCTGAGTGCCAACAGCCGACACTCTTCCAGCAGATCGACACCGTCTTGACGTGCTTCTTCTGCTTCTTCCTCGGTGTACATGGTGACTCGCGGAGAGTCGAACTCTATGTCCGTTGGGATGACGGCTTCAGCACCGTAGACGAGGAAGAAGGGTGTGAAGCCGGTTGACTTGTTTGGAGTCGTGCGCAGACTCCAGAGGATGGCTGGCAACTCATCAAGCCAACAGCCGGCCAAATGCTCCAGTGGTTCGACCGGTCAAGGCTTGATGCCAGACAGGATGAGGCCGTTTGCTCGCTCTACCTGGCCGTTTGACTGTGGATGGGCAACGGACGCTAAGTCCAGCCGGATGCCCTGAGTCGCGCAGAAACGGGCCAAGGCACCTTTGGCAAAGTTTGTGCCATTGTCGGTGATGATGTTGTGCGGTATGCCGTACCGAGTCGTGGTGTCGGTGATGAAAGTCACCGCAGTCGGACCATTCAACTTCTTGATGGGCTTTACTTCTATCCACTTGGTGAACTTGTCCACTGTGACGAGTAAGTGATTTAGGCCGCCTCGGGCTGTTTTGAATGGTCCCACCATATCCAGGCCCAAAACCGCAAAGGGCCAGGCGATGGGGATAGTCTTGAGTGCCGAAGCCGGCTGATGTGGCTTGGAGCGGAACTTCTGGCACCCTTTGCACTTTTGAACCAATTCTTTGGCCTCTTCTAGGGCAGTCGGCCAGAAGAAACCGTGTCGAAATTCTTTGGCGACGAGTGCTCTTGAAGCCGCATGGTGGCCGCACTCGCCCTGATGGATATCTTTGAGAATCGCTTAGCCTTGCTCTGGCTCGACGCAACGCTGGTAGACGCCAGTGACGCTGCGCCTGACCAACTCTCTGTTGACTATGGTGTAGGCTGCCGCTCGGCGTTGTACTTGCCGAGCCAAGGTTTCATTAATTGGCAGCTCTTTGCTCACCAGGAACTTGAGGATGGGCTGTGCCCATGAGGGTGCTGCTATTTCTTCGACTACCAGTACTGCGACTTGGATGAGGGCGGCTGGTCTGGGAGGCGGAGGGTTGGAGTCTGCAACCGCTTGCTGGATTGATGAAGTCCCCGGGCCGACTGGAGCAGTCCCCGGGCCGAGTTCTGGAGTCATCGGATTGGTCGCCCCAGTCCCCGGGCCAGGTTCTCAAGTCCCTGGGCCGGCTTCGACTGGAGCGCTCTTGGAGCCAGATCCGATTTCTTCGGGTGGAGCCGGCACAAAGATGGAGTCTGATTCTGGTGAAGGCTTAACAGACGACTTGAGGAGGCGCCGAAGGGCGACGCCGGATGGTATTGCTTGGCGGGTGGAGCCGATTCGTGCCAAGGTGTCTGCTTGGTCATTGTCATTCCTTGGCATGTGGAGGAACTCGCACCCCTCGAAGTATCCACTGAGTTGCTGCACAAGGAAACAGTAGCTCGCCATGTTTTCATCCTTGGCGTCCCAATCGCCAGATGACTGCTGGACCACCAAGTCAGAGTCTCCATAACACGGGATCCGGCGAATGCCGAGTTCTTTGGCAAGCCGGAGCCCGTGAATGAGCGCCTCGTACTCAGCGACGTTGTTGGAGGCGGCAAAATGGATCTGCAGCGCATATCTAAGCTTGTCGCCTTTGGGGGAAGTAAGGACGACGCCAGCTCCCAAGCCGGTGCGCATCTTGGAGCCGTTGAAATGCATCTGCCAATGGGTGGAGTCGGGCGCTGGTGGCAGGTACTGGGTCTCGGCCTAGTCGACAAGGAAGCTGGCCAGTGCTTGTGACTTGATGGCGGTGCGGGGCTGGTAGTAGATGGTGTAGGGAGCTAGATCGATGGCCCATTTGGCCACTCGGCCAGAAGCATCTTGGCTTCAGATGATCTCGGCAAGTGGGGCTGTGCAAACCATAGTGATTGGATGCTCCTGGAAGTGAGGCTTCAATTTCTTGGCGGCAAAGTGCACGCCGTAACACATCTTCTGGTAGTGGGGGTAGTTCTGCTTGGAGGCTGACCGTACCTCGCTCAGGTAATATACAGGTCTCTGGACAGGTAGCGCCTTGCCTTCCTCCTTGCGCTCAACTACCATAACTGTGCTGACTACCCGACTGGTGGCGGCAATGTATAGGAGCATGGGCTCTTTGGGAGTCGGGGACGCCAGCACAGGGGGCAGAGTCAACATTTTCTTCAGTTGGAGAAAAGCTTCGTCCGCCTTGGGAGTCCACTCAAAAAAGGTCGTCTTCTTCATGAGCTGATATAAGGGGAGAGCCTTCTCGCCCAGCCGACTGATGAATCGGCTGATGTACGCCAAACAGCCGGTGAACTTTTGCACATCTAGCAGTCGTCTGGGTGCTTCCATCCTCTCGATGGCCTTGATCTTCACAGGGTTGCACTCTATGCCGCATTCAGAGACCAGGAAGCCAAGGAGTTGGCCGGCTGGTACTCCGAAGACGCACTTCTCGGGGTTGAGCTTGATCTGGAATCGGCGCAGAATCTCAAAGGTTTCCTTGAGGTCTTCCAACAGTGTTCCATGCTTTTCCATCTTCACCACCACATCATCCACGTAGCTGTGGGCATTTCTGCCGAGTTGCTTGAGGAGGCACTTCTGCATGCAACGCTGAAAGGTGGCGCCAGCATTCCTCAAGCTGAACGTCATGGTCAGGTAGCAGAAGGCACCAAATGGCATGATGAAGGCGGTCTTCAGTCTGTCAGCTGGGTTCAGCTTGATCTGGTGATATCCAAAATATGCATCTAAGAAACTCAACAGCTCACATCCAGCTGTGGAATCTATCACCTGATCAATTCTCAGCAGAGCGAATGGATCCTTGGGGCAGGCTTTGTTGAGGCTTGTGTAGTCGATAGACATCCACCACTGCTTGTTCTTCTTCAGCACCAGGACTGGGTTTGCTAGCCACTCCAGGAAAAACACTTCCATAATGAAGCCGGCTGCCAAGAGTCGGGCTATATCTTCTCCAACAACTCTTCTCTTCTCTTCTGACAGGTGGCGCAAGGGCTGCCTGACGGGCTTCACATCAGACCGGACATGTAACTTGTGCTCGGCGAATTCCATCGGTACACCTGGCATGTCTTTAGGGGACCATGCGAAGATGTCTCGATTCTCATGGAGGAAATTGACGGTCTCGCCTTCCTATTTGCTGTCAAGGTTTGTACCCATGACAGCGTACCTCTCCGGGTGCTCCGGGTCCAAGGGTATCTTCTTCGTTTCTCTGGCCGGCTTGAACAATCCTTCTGCTTCCGACTCCTTGGGGTCGGGCAACATCTCGGGCTGCTTGCCGGCCATCGCCACAACCCGATCAAGAAGCCGCTTCTCAGCTGCGATCACCAAGGACTCGGCCAGCCGACTGCTTTCGGCCGTGCAAGCGGACGACTTTCTGTAGTTGCCGGCTACGGTTAGAATCCCCTTGGAACTCGGCATCTTCATCTTGAGGTAGGCGTAGTGGGGGACCGCCATGAATTTGGCCAAAGCAGGTCGGCCAAGCAACGCATGGTACGGGCTTTCGAGGTCCACCACTTCAAACCAAACTGGCTCTCGGCGGAAATGATCTTTGTCCCCAAAGAGGACGTCTATCAGGATTTTGCCGATTGGCGAGCAGGAAAGGCCGGGGACAATGCCGTGGAACACAGTCTGGCTACTCTGAAGCTGTCTTTGCTTGATTCCTAACTTCTCCATGGTATCCTTGTACAGGATGTTGATACTGCTGCCTCCGTCTATCAGCACTCGCGAGAAATGAGCGGCCCGCCTCTCTGTGGCAAGTGTGGCGCCTAAGACCAGGGCATAGGAGCCCGGACTCGGCATCACCTCTGGGTGATCAGCTCTGCTCCAACTGATAGGCTTTTCGGACCAGTGCATGAACTCTGGAGTGCTTGACGCGAATGCGTTCACCTCTTGCTGCTGCTGCCGCCTGCTACATCGATCGTCAGCCACACTGGTGAACACCACATAGGCTCCATGCTCATCTGGGTACTCGTCTTGTATCGCGCCGACTGGCCTGACAGCCGGCTGCTAGGGCGGCGGTGGAGGCGGCGGCCCAGCAGGCGGGGGAGGGAGTAGGCTGTCTCCCTTGGCGATTCAGGTGAGCTAGTGGCATTTCCGGGTGGTGTGATTTGACGGCTTCGCGCTGCTATGGAACTTGTAGGGGCCATCTAGAGTCTGCTCGTAGGAGAAGGCCGGCAACCAGTTGGAGTTGCTGCCTTTCTGTCGCTTGGTCGGAGGCTGCCCCTCTGGCTGTTGGTCTTCGACTGTCGCCACTTGTCGGCTGTTGGAAGCCGGCTGTGGGGATTTGCTCTTATGGTCGCTTTGCTGCTGCCGCCGACTGGTGTCCCCAGCCGGAGTTCTTGGGGCCTGAGGGGCTACTTTGCCAGTCACACTAACTTGAATCTCCGCCTTCATGGAGGAGTCGGTCGTGGCGTACTTGTCTGCAGTGACCAACAGCTCGTCGAGGGTCTCCGGCTCATCGCAGAGGAGCTTGTGCTTGAGGAGGGTGCCTTCTCTGCACCCGGCAGTAAAGTATTCGATAGCCTGCACCTCGTGCACGCCCTCGCAAGAGTTCCTAAGCTCGGCCCAGCGCATGAGGTAGTCGTGAGTGGACTCGTCGGGGCCTTGCACGCACAAGGAGAGTTGGCGAGGCTTGGGAGGTCGCTTGTACGTGCTCGTGAAGTTGCAGACGAAGGCCTCGGTGAAGTCGACCCAGCTGTTGATGCTGCGGGGCTTCAGGCTGTTCAACCATGTCCGGGCCGTGCCCTGGATCATGAGTGGAACATACCTTACAGCAACACGCTTGTTGCCGTTCGCTATATTGACGGCCGTGGAGTAATCAATCAGCCAGTCCTCCGGCTTCACGGTGCCGGTGTACTTGGGCGTGTCTCGGGGGAGCGTGAACCCTTTGGGAAAAGGCTCATCTCGGATGCGGGGTCCAAAACAGGGAGGACCCAACTCGTCCTCTTCTTCCAGTGCCAGGGATCGGTGGAGTCGGTCGATCCTGTGGCGGGCGTCATTCTCTCAGACTCCCTCTCGCCGGCCAAGGCGGTCGCCAAGAGTCGGATGCTCTACGGGTGGCGGGGAGACTTGCCTCTCTCTGCGAGGAGGGGGAGGTAGGTAGTCGTCCCACCGTTCCACTGCTTTGGGGCGGCCGTCTTGGTCGCGCTCGATGGTGATGCGAGTCCGAGTGTGGCTGACAGCCGGCTCCTTGTCTTTCTTTCCGCGGACTCCGCCAGTCGGCGTCCGAGACATTGCGCCTTGATCTTGGTGGGGTGGCGGGTCGTCGTTTTGTCGCCGCGGCGCCTCCGTACGGCAGCCGACTTTGTTCTGCGCGGCAGCTGCGTCGAGGAGCTGCTGAACTCGCTCCGTCATCAGGCGGCGCTCTTCTCCTTCAAAGTTGTCGAGCTCGTCCGCCGCCGCCTGGGCGGCGCGGATGTTCTCCGCAGGCGTGGCGTACACAGGGTGATCGGCCCCAAACAGATTGGCGATTGCCACGCTGCGTTGCCGGACCGCGCCTAGGCGGCTAGGCCCAGTCGGAGCCGGCGAGCCACCCACGGCACGATCCATCTCACGTTGGTAGGCTTCTGACAAGCGTCTCATGCTTGCCAGCTTCTTCGCGCCCTCGATGAGCTGAAGGCGGCGCGCCTCCAGCGTCTCGGCGTCAGCGTCTCCCGGAATCGGCGCGGACAGGTCGCGCAGAGCCGTGTCGAGCGGGTCGTGAGCGCCTTTGCCGGAGCGCTCGCCATGGTCGAGGACGAGAACCTCCGTGATGGTGCTTCCGCCGCTCCCTGCAAAAGGGAGCGGCTCATCGTAGACCACCACGTTGGTGGGGAACGCGTCGAGCGACGCGGTGTCAGAGTCGACCAGCATCGGGTCGGTGGAGCCTATGGACTCTAGGTCTACGGCAGGTTCGCCTGCGACGTGGAGTTGGTCGAGGAGGCCCGCGAGGAGGCTCTCGGGGCCACCCGCGCATGCGTCGGATGCAGGCTCGTCGGAGAGGTGAACCTTGCCGATAAGTTCGGCGAGGCAGCTGGCTGCGCAGGCGATCTCAGCACCGTGCAGCACGTTGGCGCAGACTCCGTCTGGCGTGCCAGGCTGGCTGTGCTCGCCAGGGAGGAATAGGGTTCCCGTCCAGAGCAGGTCTCCGGACGACGGTGTGCCTTGCCCCATGGTAGGCGCCAAATGTCGAGGGTTGGGTACGACATATGCCAAAGGATGGCTTATCATGGTGGGAGCGAGTAGAACGTCGCCGGTGCCCGGAAGCGGGATGAGGCGAAGACATGCATGCCGGCGGATCTTACCCAGCTTCAGGGCTCTCCGAGGAGATAACACCCCTACTACTGCTCTGCGGGGTCTTCGCATGATCACTATGGCAAAGTGAATACAAGGTTGCTCCTAGAGCTGTTTTCTGGAGGTAGGAGAGGGCAAGGCTAGCTCCCTCCTTCCTATATGATCGGGTCTAATACTAGAGAAGCTACCCCCTTGCATGGGTGCCCCGGGGGCTTATATAGGCCTGCCCCCCCAGGGATACAATGGTAATCCGGCTGGGCGCGGGTCCCAGCCATCTGTCTCTCAGGCCGCCGTCTTCTCCGCCGACTACTGGGGCCCGCCGACTGGCGGGCCCCGCTGACAGGCCTGGTACTGTAGCGGTGCTTCTGATGACGCTGGCTTGGTCATGGGGTCATGGCAACAGTGCCGCCATCTGGCAAACGATCACTATTGCCATTCCCCGTCTTGTCTATTTAATGGCGTGCGGGGCCCGTGGGAGGGGCCGGCCGACTCCAGGGGGCCGACTCCCATGGGTCGGTCTTCGGGGCGCTCTCGCCGTCTTCTGTTCTCCCGCTGACGGGCGGTCCCGCTGTCTCTGGGCCGTACAAGTAGGCCGTCGTGGGCACAGTGCACCGCCCACTGAGGCTGAGGTCAGGGCAGGCATGGCAACAGTGCCGCGCCACGATGGAGATCTCCAGCGATACGGCGCACTGTAGCCATGCCAGCCCCTCGTAGGCAGGGTAGAGACGTCCAGGCAACGACCATACCCCGCCCCTGGCCATCATGGCGAAGATAGGAGAAGGTTGGAGTCGTGGGCCGACTCCCATAGTCATCTTATCTTGGAGTCGCCAGCCGAGAGTCCGCTCATCTCGAGGTTGTCAGCCAAGAGTCGGCTTAATTCAAAGTCGTCCCTGGAGCTCGGCCGAGAGGGACAGTTGCTGCCGACTCCCAGGAGGCGGCTCTTCATCGCGGGGTCTTGAGGGGCGCAGTCTGCCCCGATGTTTCGAAAGGTTCTGGGGCTCAGCTTAGCCTACCCGTGGCCCATTACTCCGACACATGCACCCTTCTTGTTTACTTCGCGACCATCAGTTATCAATACTTCCATGCTAAACGAATTAGTAGCGGTTCCCAAGCGGTAAATGTCAGTGTAAAAAAGTAGGGGCTCTGCTTTTGACCCCTTTACTTGTGCACGGACAGTCAAAGCCTCCCGCCATGGTCACGCACATACACGGCAGGAAAGGGAAGCCGGAGAGAAGCCGAAGCCACAAGGACGAGCGAAGCAACAACAAGAATCAAGGCCACAAAGATCGGATAGGCGTACCAGGTTCCCCCAGCAAGAACCCTTGCCGGGGCAACCTCAGCAGCCCCGGCAAGGCCCTTGCTGGGGCAGCTCGCCCATGCCAACCGAGTGAGCCACCCTTGAGCCCACCAACGCTAAACAGATGCATTGGAACGAGGCTCGGGAGGCACCTCCGTGGTGGCATGCAGATCTTTGTGAAGACATAGAATGCTCAAGATCAAGAGAGGATAGGAAGGAAACCATCCTCACCGAAGAAAACCACAGGACCCCCCGCAAGATCCTTGCCGGGGAAGACAGCGCACCACGGCAAGACCCTTGTCGGGCCACCCGGAAAGGCCACAGCTAGGCCCACACCAGCCAAGTTCCCACCGCCATTCGCACGCAGCTGCCAACCCAACCAACTGGGCAGGCACCTGCGTGGCAGCATGCAATCCTTCATGGAGGGTCCACCACCGCGCCACCTCAGCTGCCTACCTGCCTACATGGCACCGCATGCGTCGCTGGCCAGGGCGCGTGTCGAAGCGAGGGGGGCGGCGACAGACGGGACGGGCCTCACCCTCGTCCCCAATAAAGCGAAGGGACACCTAAGCCCCACATTAAATGTGTCTTGTCCTGTAATGCTAGCGATAACCTCGCAACGCTGTAGTACTTTCCACCTCTTGTGTGCCACTGTGGCAACCCCTTTCGCCTATAAAAGGAGGCCCATGGCATATAGAGAAGGGATTCGGCTTTTTTGAACCCCGCAGCACCCAGAGCTAGTTCAAGAGCTCAAGAACACTAATACAACCACCAAAGCAGGATCATAGGGTTTTACGCATCTTTGCGGCCCGAACCTGGGTAAATCCCTCTATGCCGTCTACTAGTCCCGCTCTTCTCACGATCCCGCGCCCCGCAACCGTAGAAGGGATTCTAGTGATCCCATAAGTGTCGTTTCCCACCGACATCTTTGGGCACACAGTTCACAAGCCACGCCTTCATGCAGTACATTGAGGATCTCGGCAACAGGGTCTATTTTGCTTCCGTGGCGCATCCACGAAGCAACGACCAAGCGGAGAGAGCAAACGCTGATGTCCTACGAGGCTTGAGGACGAAGACTTTTGACAGGCTGCGCAAGAGTGGAAGGCGCTAGATTGAGGAGTTGCCGGTGATTCTTTGGTCGATCAGAATGACGCCAAATCGAGCCACCGGCCAGACACCCTTTGCCCTGGTTTATGGGGCAGAAACAGTTCTCCCCACGGAACTCATATACGGGTCACCTCGAGTGCTCGCTTATGATGAGCTTGAGCAAGAGCAGCTACGCCAAGATGACGCGGTGCTCCTTGAGGAAGATCGTCTCCGGGCGGCTGTGAGTGCAGCGCGCTACCAGCAAACCTTGTGCCGCTACCATAGCTGCAAGGTTCATGCCCGGAGCTTTGAGGAAGGCGACCTTGTTCTTCGGCACGTTCAGTCGGCCAAGAATTCCAACAAGTTGACGCCAAAGTGGGAAGGCCCTTATCGGGTGACATGAGTCACCAGGCCCGGCGCGGTCCGGCTGGAGACCGAAGATGCCATCCGAGTGAGCAACTCCTGGAACATTGAGCATCTTCACAAGTTTTACCCATAAGGCGCGGCTGCTGGGCCTCCTGGCAAGCCACCCTTTTGTACAAGCTTTGCCGACAAGGCATATAACCCTTTGTACAAAGCGAGGTGCAGATCCTGAGCATAAATAAACGAAGCGCTGGCGCCCTGAGTTATAGCATGCATGCTAGGTTCAGTCTCTTGATTGGTTAGGGTTGATAGTGCTTGGCGGCGGCTAACCCCTAGCTTAGAGGTAGAGTGTGCGTCTCTGTTCTTCCCTGTCTTCTTTGGTTCGCAGGGCACGTAAGTATTCTTGCCGAGCTATCCTGGAAGGAAAGGAATGGACCGGCGCCCGGGCCCCGGCAAGCCAGAATTGCCGGGGGCTGCAAGAGCGAGGATCTCTCCGCGGCAAGCCAAGGTCGCCGAGGGCTGCAGATCCAGATAAGTCCTTTATCCGCTATCATGCGTTTCATTATGAACTGGGATGCGTGAAACCCCGTCCTACCTCTGAGCTACTGTGCTCCCTCTTTTCGGCACCCAAGGATTATCTCCTGGGTCTGAATATGGTCGTAGCCGCGGTAGCAGAGAAGGGGAACGAGGGGCCTAAGCCCACCTCATCCCTGCCTCGGCCAAGAGCGTGAGAAAGGTCGAGCAATGTGGGGAGACGGCGAGGCCTGTTGCCGGGTGAAAAAAACGTTTGTCTTGAAAGATGACAAGGATTCACCCCTTGTCGTGGGTTCTTCCCGCGAACGAAAATCCCGGAAAACATCCCTTTTTCATTAAAAAAACATACCGTACAAGTACAGTTCATACGAAATGAAAAACATGAACAAGGGGATTATAAGTTCCAAAGCTAACAAAGGCCCGAAGGCTTACAAGACTAAAAAGATATAAGGTGCCCGTAATCCCTTTCTTGTCCCTCTCCTCGGGAAATGGAACAAGAAAGCAGAACGGCAAAAGGAGCGCCTAGGCGAGCTACGGGTGGCATAAGACACCAAGAGGACATCTCGGAGGCCGTCCAAAGGCTGAATGGTGATGGCGGCGCCGGAGGCGGAGCTCGAAGACGAGGCGGCAGGACGCCAACACGCGACGAAGGCGTCGGTGTCCGCGTACTCCGACTTGACGGCCTCGCCGCTCGTCCTTTTCCTCTTCCGTAGCCTCCCTATGCCAGCCGCCCAAGGAGACGACCCCGAGAAGTTCAAGGAGCCGGCGACATGGATGATGGGGCCTCTGGTGCCACTCGGAGCGACGCCCAACACCTAGTCAGACCCGTCATCCTGTCGCCTGCTGCCCTCGTCGTCGCTGCCGTTGTCTTCCTCGCCACTCTCGCTTGAGGAGGACTCTTCATCGTCGGAGGAGCTCTCTATGCAGCACCTAACACGGGTCCCGAAGTGCCCGAAGATCTTGACGGATAGGAGGCCACCCTCCATTAGTTTGAAATGGAGAGCAAGCCCATCTGTCAAGCTGTGGAGGTGAGCGAAGGTCTTCCACCCTCGGTGAAGATACATGATGTGAGGGGCGGGGAACTCGACGTCGACCCATGTGCCACTGTTCCCACAACCCCTCATGTGTAGCCGCAGCGCCTGCGGTAGATCCAGCTCCATCTCCCATGCAAATAGGGTCAGAAGACGAAGGCGACGACGCGGCGGATGGCGCAGCCTGACGAAGAATTTACAGGGGTTGTTCCCAGCGTGGCCCTCCATCGGAGGAAGGGCTGCTTGAAGGGGCGAGGCAGATCTACCGCCCCGTCCTCCTCTCGCTTGGGCGCCACGGCGGCCTCGACCTCTCCCCCTCCCCCTTCCTCTAGCGTCCGGCTCCGCCACTATGAGCTCTTGGGGAGGAGTGATGCGCTGTCTGGCTGAAACCCTCGCCGCCACCGATGAAGCGTCGTCGTGCCCCCTCGCCATGGCAGAAGAAGAAAGGAAGCAGGAATGGGGAGAGGCAGATGGCGAAAGGCTGAGAGGCACCGCCCCTCTTGCTCCCCTCTTTATAAAGAGGCGGGGGCGAGGCTCGGCCACCCCCTCCCGGCCAATCCAGCCTCTTGAAGTGACAGCAAGCGGGGCCGTCGACCGCCCTTCCCGCTCCATTGAAGGCGCATGGGAATCGACCCACACGCGTGCGACTACCCACGCCCCCTGCGCCTGCCATTCACTCTGCATGCAACAAATGTGGCGTCAAGGGCGGGCGCAATGGGACGCGTGGAACGACGGTTCCCAAGTGAAGGCAGTAAATGGGAGGCGGCCCTGCGGTCTCTAAGAGACATGCAAACCGCCTCTTTACTGTCCATCACAAGGTGACGCCAGCATCCCCACGTCATGCGCGCACACTACCCGCACGTCGCGCGTTCAAACGCGGGTCATGGGGAAACGCAGCAGACGGAATAATGGCCGCGGTAAAAATCCGCCCCAACTGCCCGTGCACCGTTTTGGGCCTGGCCCAACAACGTGCGACACCTATGTGTGGCCCAGGACCGGGGGCTCCTGTCGGTGTACAAAAGTAGGGGCTTCGCTTTTGACACCTTTACTTGTGCACGGACAGTCAGAGCCTCCCGCCACAGTCATGCACATACACGGCAGGAAAGGGAAGCCGGAGAGAAGCCGAAGCCACAAGGACGAGCTAAGCAACAACAAGAATCAAGGCCACAAAGATCGGATAGGCATAGCAGGTTCACCTGGCAAGAACCCTTGCCGGGGTAACCTCAACACCCCCGGCAAGGCCCTTGCCGCGCAGCTCGCCCATGCCAACCGAGTGAGCCACCCTTGAGCCCACCAACGCTAAACAGATGCATTGGAACGAGGCTCGGGAGGCACCTCCATGGTGGCATGCAGATCTTTGTGAAGACATAAAATGCTCAAGATCAAGAGAGGATAAGAAGGCAACCATCCTCACTGAAGAAACCCACAGGACCCCCGGCAAGATCCTTGCCGGGGAAGCCGGTGCCCCACGGCAAGACCCTTGCCGGGCCACCCGGCAAGGTCACTGCCAGGCTTGCACCAGCAAAGTTCCCACAACTGTTCGCACGCAGCTACCAAACCAACCAGCTGGGCAGGCACCTGCGTGGCAGCATGCAATCCTTCGTGGAGGCTCCACCACCGCGCCACCTCAGCTGCCAACCTGCCTACGTGGCACCGCATGTGTCGCTGGCCAGGGCGCATGTCGAAGCGAGGGGGCCGGTGACGGACGGGACGGGCCTCACCCCCGTCCCCAATAAAGCAAAGGGACACCTAAGCCCCGCATTAAATGTGTCTTGTCCTATAATGCTAGCGATAACCTCGCAATGCTGTAGCACTTTCCACCTCCTGTGTACCACTGTGGCTGCCCCTTTCACCTATAAAAGGAGGCCCATGGCATACATAGAAGGGATTTGACTCTTTTGAACCCCGCAGCACCCAGAGCTAGTTCAAGAGCTCAAGAACACTAATACAACCACCAAAGCAGGATCGTAGAGTTTTACGCATCTTTGCGGCCTGAACCTGGGTAAATCCCTCTGTGTCGTCTGCTAGTCCCGCTCTTCTAACGATCCCGCACCCGCAACCGTAGAAGGGATTCCAGTGATCCCATAGGTGTCGTTTCCCACCGACAGTAAAGTAAAGGTTTTTACTCCATAGGGTTTTTTATTTGATTATTGATAAGTTTTGTTTTCAATTTGGGACTGGGAATCCCTATTACCGCTCTTTTCTCGTGCAATGGTGAGTGAGTAAACACCCAACCTGAGAATAACCCGCTTAGCATGGAAAATACCAACTACCTCCTGTCACTCTATGAACAATCCAGGCACACAAAAATAATATTTATTTGAAGTTTTTAGAGGTGGCACATGCAAATTTACTTAGGACAGCAGGGTAATACCGCATATATTAGGCATGGTGGACTCATTTGGAATGACTTGGGTTTCAGGTTTTTGATGTACAAGCAGAATTCCCACTTAGTACATGCGAAGGCTAGAAATAGGTTAGAAGCGGCCAACTAGAGAGCAACAACGGTCATGAACATGCATTATGCATACATAATATTGGATACTAGCATGAGTAGGATATGAACACCATGAACATAAATGGAACATATAAAGCCTCCTAGAGTATCCGCTGTTCTGGAGGCCTTCATGCGCGCGTGATCACTGGCCACTCGATTAGCTCGCTCGCTCGTTTTTCACCGTTGATTTTTACTATTCACTGCTAGATTTGGTTACACCACGCGCTGCTTCGCTGGGTGGCTGCCAGTGGACCCATATAATCATTGTCCCACACGGCAGCGAAGGGCTCGTCGACTGGGTCCATGACCAATGACACTCCCGTAAAAAAGCCCTAGATCGAGTGCTCAAAACAGATCACGCCTTCATCGAGTCCTTCCACACCCTCGACACCACCTCCCTTCCACCCGGCGACACCCACTCCTTTCCCCCCACCCGCATTCCTCCCCATCTGGCGGTGCCTTCTTCCTCCTTCCCATGGCCTCCCGCACCACACGCCACCGGCTAGATGCACCACCACCGCATCCTCATATACTCCAGCCCGCTATGCCAGCAAGAGAGGAAGCTGCGGGAGGAGGAGAGCCCATCCCGTGAGGAAGAAATGGGGAGGAGCTCTACCTGTCGCAGCTGCCGGCTGGGATCTGGAAGAAGAGGAGACCTAGTGTTGGCGTTGGCTCCAGCGATGCGGGTTGACGACCAGTGCAGGTGAGCCTGGCGTGCAGTGCGGTGCCCTAGACAGGTGGCGGTGGCCGTCAAGACAGGAGCGGCACCGCGAGCGACAACCCTTGGTCGTCTTCAGGTGCGCGCCGTCCGTGGTGACCGATCGTGGGTGTTTGCTGGCGGCCGGAGGCTCCTGCGGTAGGCCGGTGCCCCTTAGCAAGATTGGCACGAACTGGGAAGGCAACCGGTCTGTAGTATGATCCTTGCGTCCTCCAACTTTGTTAGGGTAGCACGTCTTTATACTTTCTCTTCTCCCGTCTCTGTGTATGTGTTCATTGTTTCTCCTTTCTTCTCTCCTGAAGAAGGGTCTGCTCAGTTTTGGAACAACAAACCATGGAGGATGTGGGTCTGCACGGGCTTGGAGCAGGAAGCCATGGCGGCCAAGGTGAATAAGCAGCACATAACCGTTATGCTCCAAATATGCATTTTTAGAAATTATTATTATTTATTCTTAAGATATCTATAGCATTTTGCCTGAATAATTAAAACCATGTACTCTATTGATGATTTGTTAGGTGAAAAAATGAATGAAAAGGAGCTTGTAGTTTTGTGAATAATTCTGATACTTTTGTAGTCCGCTTTGTTAGTATCATAAGATTAGTTATATAGTTATACCCCAATATGCTGCTGCTGTAGCTACCTGAAGGATGATGCAATGTTCCAATTGAAAAATGAAATCATAGCATCATATAGTTGCACAACAGATTTCTAATCATATAGAAATGGTTTAAAAGCATCGCTTCATAGTGTGCTTTTGTCATTAGACATGGAGGCATATTCTGTTCCAGGAAATTCACTTATGACTACATTCACAGGTTGAAGATGATGGTGTTGTCTTCTTCCTTCTGATTGATTTACAACAGCTTAAGAACTTGTGCGGTGGTGTCAAAATCTTATGCTCTCAGGGAAAATCCTAAAGAAGCCTTGCTTTGCATGGGAGCTGCAGTTCATCTGGTTGATGCTTCTTTTCATGCTAAAATTATTAGTGTTGTCGTTTTGCTTTGTTTTTTCACTCACTGTACTTCGATTCTTGATGTTTTCTTCAGGCTAAGTGCTCGGGCTATGGAAGCAACAAGGGATGCCGCAGTGTAGACAAGGTCAATATCAGGCTTTATAACCAGACTGAGACAATAATTGCTTTGAAGAATTTGAAAGTGGCTATATTAGTAAGAATTTGAAAGCGGGCTATGAAAGTCAGTATGACAATACTAATTTGAAAAACAATCCTAAATGCTAAGATTTGACTCTACAAGTAATCAAGTCGACCGTGCAACATGCACCCTTATGCGAATTTGCATGCATCCTCATGTCTAGAACTCCAGATTATAGGTTTTGGTGTTCTCTATGCCATTTTTTCTCATAATCCCCGAGGGCTACCGATTTGATCTTTTGTTGTTCCTGGTGTTCCGATTTGGTATTCAATTTGTTCCTTGATCCTCTTCCTTCACTTTTGCTCTACTATTATTTGGTTGTGTGTCTCTTCTGGTGTCCTGGATGAAAATATGAGCTGGGCTCCGAGCAGCAAACATCGTTGTGGTCTGATGGAGATGCATTTGCCTAGAAACCATTGTCTGACAACTCATCCATTTTTTGCGAAATTCTCAACGTCAAATAACCGCGGACCTGAGCTGAGGGTACTGCATATGGTTTTTTTTTCTTTCCTATGGATTGGAGATTATTGTTTGCGGATCCCGCTGAATATTTGTGATGTTAAAAAGCAGTGGCCTGATTCATACATTGATAAGATCTATGTTATCACTGAGGGATCTGTCGCAATGACATATGATTTTGTTATTCATTTTTGTTTTTTCAGCTATATATTTTTTGCTATCTATTCTCTATTTTGGCCTCTCGATGAGTTGATAAATTTTTGACAGGATTTGATCTTTATTGATAGTTTTTGGTTTAAAATCTTTCTCCATGAAAATCATAGAAGCAGACGGGTGATCTGAACTGATGACATGTTGATATGTCTACATAATCCATTCTTACCATTGTGGTTGGCATCCGAGAGAAAACATTATTTATCTTTCCAATCTTCTCAAACATTATTTTCTTCTGTTTGTTGTCGTGTTTGCGCTTAGCTCATGTTCTCCCTCTTAGTTGGAGTTTACTTTTGTTTACAGGACTCGGATCTAAGAGGGACGCAGTGGATGCGGATAACGAGATGGTTTACAGGACTCGGATCTGAGAGGGATGTAGTCAAATGGTCTAACTAAGTTTTCTTCAATCCTCTCTTCTACATTCTGGTTTTGATGCCTTGCTGCCTTCGACATTAAGGTGAGGTCCTCTTCCTCATACACGACAATGAATCAAGGCACGACCATAAATCAATGCCTTGTTCCATTTTTCTTTCGATTTGATATTCTGCCTCCTGAATGATGATTACAAGTGCATGGTTCATATGATTGAATTGTGATTGCTTGAACAAAAATCTGATGTTGTGAGCTTTTAGTGCATTGATTTATGGTCGTGCCTTGATTTATTTTATAGTGAAACACCTCTTATGTCAAGGTGGGAAGCTTGGCTGATTCCACCTCCAGTCAGAAGATTAATACATATATGGTTTTATTTTCCATGCCAATAGCTTGATTGACGATTCCCATTGCATCTCAGGTATTGGTCTCTTCTCCATAAATGTATATACTTTACCATGCTAATTTTGTGTTACCCGTTGCGTAATATTTCGCCACTGGAGATATATGATATAACCATTTTTGTTGCTTATACATAAAAAAGGTTGCATATGTGATGTACTGCTGTTTGTAGCTTTTTGCACTTGTCTAATTTTTAAGCCATATTCTGCTCATCAGAGAATAATTTACAATCCGGACCAATTCATTATGACACATAATGTATCATGCAAGACTGCTTAACTAGAGAGAATAAAATGATGGAATATTCTTCTGTCCAACCAGAAAAAATTCTTATAATGTGTTTTATTCATTTGACATATCAAAATACATCAGCATTTAAAGAAGTGGCAATAATTAGCCATCCTTGTGCTGGTGAATACGCATTTGGATTTATAATATCGAGCATGATTCTTCAGGTACTTGTTTATGCACAACGCTTTCTATAGATGGATTCATGGCATCAACAACATTTGAATGCTTCATTCTAGATAATTTACTCATTTATATGCTTTCAAGTTTCAAGATTAATTTTATAATTTTCATTATTAGCTACACAAAGATTCATACCATACTTGTGTGTGCTCTTTTTCTGTGTTACCTCATTCTTGAAATAGTTCACTTTCAGGAAAGTGTTATCCTTTAGTTGTAATTTGTGACAACTAAACACTTTAAATCTCCAAGAGTGTAAAGGTTCACCCAAAAATTAAGCCTAATGTAGCCTAGCTGGGCTTATCTTAATAGTTAGCTTATCGGGATTAACCTATAGTCTATATATAAGGTGGTTTAAATCAGTCTCTCATACATAAATTTGTTGTGCAAGCCCTGAAAAGGCCAGCTAGAGATACTTCAAGGTTATGGGGATTTTGCACATTTGTCTAGTAATTTGATGTCTTTTACATCGGTTCCTTTAACTGTTAAATCCTATGAACACTTGCGAATACTATATGTTGTTGTTGTTGTTGTTGTTAGGTTCTCTACCAGAAATCACTCAAATATTATCGTATCCTCTTGTTCGCTGTTTTTTTGTAACATCTCAATCTAGTATAAGCTTATTTTGGTAATGCCTCTTTTTGCGGTTGTTAAGTTTGATGGTCTTTTTAATAGCACTCTTACGACATCACCTGGATTTCTAATCTTAAGTTTCTACTATTAGCTCTCTATAGAAATAATTGTTTCTGGAGGAACGACCATGCCACAGGTGATTACCGCACTAGGACCTACCCTTGATAAGAACCAGGGAACCCATTTAAACATAATGATGATGGTGTGAGCCTTTAAATATTGCGAACACATCAGGTAGAGTCGAAAACTTTCCCAGTCCCCCAGGCCCTATGGGCTGTGACTGAACTTAGATTTCTAATCCCTGGCTTAACTTCCTTAGGTATTTGCATCTAGATGTTTACAACTACTAAAGGAACACCCAAGTCATAGTGTAACACCCCAGATGTAACATGTCTCAATTTGGCAATATATCAACTTGACCTCATCCAATTCTTGTGGGTTTTATCATGTTTGGCCTCATCTTGTTTGGTTGTGTGGTTTTATTCTTTTCATTGTCATTTCCTTTTAGCCATTTTGCATTTGTGCCTCTTGTCATTTTGCATTCATCCTCATCATATAGTGCATTGTCATCTCATGTTATCTCATGTTGCATTTTGTCATTCATGTTGTTGCCATGAGCATCATGGGCATGACCTTGCCCCCCCCCTTTTTCAACCATGGCACCATCACTTCTCCTCCTTCCTTCTCTTATCAAGTGCTATTTTTCCTTCCCTATTAATGTTCATCTTCTCCCTGTAAATCTTGCTCCTTGCCCTAAACCTCTCTGCCAAAGATATCCTTATTTGAAGTTGTTTTGGTCAGGTTCAAAAATGACACAAGTCTGAAAATATTTCAAACTTGTCTTATTTTTCTACCTCTAAAAATGCCCAATGCAATTTATTAAAATAGCGGATAATCCCAGGAGCTTGGGAATATTTTCATAATTTCCAAATGCCTCTCCTAGTCCACTGGCCTTTTTCGTTTCTTCAGCTGGTTATTTAAATAATCAGATACTGGAAGGAGATGAGAAGGGGGATTTTCCTCTTCTTACCTGGGCCTTCCCCTCACCTGTAGCCCAACAGAGCACAGCAGCCACTCCAACCGCAGCCCAGGCAGCCCATACGTACAGGAGGATCTTCAAGCTCCTGTACGGCAGAGCATCCAGATGCGCCACGTCGACGTCCGGTTGATTTGACGGCCGGAGAAGCGTCGCTAGCCCTTTATAACATGTCCCCCGCGCCCTAGGGTTCCTCCTCGACCGATCCCCCTCCTCTACCTGCCTTGCCGCCGCCTAGGTAAGCTCCAAACGCTTCGCCGTCGACCTGCCCACCATGTACCGACCAAGCTTCAGCTCGAGCTCGGGATAGCCGTCGACGTCGCTTCCCCGGTCACCTCCAGCTGCCTTCTTCAAGTCGGTTTGCCTCCCCGTCATCCCCTTCGTCCGCTGCTTCCACTACATCGCCGAGGGAGACGCCAAGTTCCGCGCCTGGCTCTTCCTCTGCTTCCTCTACTTCGCGGACAGGAGCCTCACCAAGTTCAGAGCTCCCTCTCGTCGCCTCCAGCACGTCTCCGTCGACCCCGTCGTGTCCTAGGGTGAGCTGGGTAACGCTCCTCCCTCTCCCATCCATCCCCTTGCATGTAGGCACCTGTAGGACTCGTCCGATCCATGTCTTCGCCGCGCTCGTAGTGCTCCGGCGAAGTCTGAATTTTTCCTTGTGTGTGTACTTGCTGCAGCGCGCACGCGCGTTCTTCAGCTTCGGATCCCCAAGTTGCTCTCTCACACACACGCACGCACACCCCTGCAGTTGTAGCCCTGCCTCGCCGTGTTCGTCGCCATGGCCGCAAGCTCCTGCCCACACCCACACCCACACATGCGCGCACGTTCCCTTCCTGCACGCACGCACTCTGCCCTGCTGAATCCGCACACGCGCCGGCACCTCTTGAGCCCCGCCGTCGCCGCCGTTGCTCGCCGGTGTCGTCGGTGTTTCTCTCTTCTGCCCAGGAGAGGAACCAGTACCAGGAGGGCTTACCTCAAAAGGAGCGAGCTCCCCCTTTAAAACTATCATGTTAATAGCCCGACTGGTTCCCGCGCCGTGCCTCCACCCAGGCGACCCGGGTTCGATCCCCCGCGGCTGCATATTATTCCCCCCCTTTTATCCATTTCTTGCACTGTGCGTATGACAGGGTGGCCCCACCTGTCATACTCTCTTAGCCTGTCTGTTTTTATTTTTATTTTTATTATTATTAAGTGTTTTATTTCTGTTCCTGCGAATATACCATTTCTGGCATTTAGTACCTTTCCATTTCGGGCAAGTCCAATTCTGGATGTTTCCAATTATGGAATATGCCATTTCTGTCATTTACCATATAGGGCAGGTTTTAACTTAGTGCATTTGTGATGATTTTTCTACAGCAACCCTAACATATTATATATGTTTTTGGGGTAGAAAAATCCCACCAATCCATTGGTGGCATTAGTTTCTGCATTTGAGCAAGTTCATAATCATGCCATCTCACTTCTTATTGTTGTTTGGTCTCTTATGTGCTTGTTCATGCAAATATGCTAGTTGTTTGTTTTGCACTTGAGTAGCTACATTGTCATGCCTACTTCATACTAGTACTTATTCCATGCCATGACATGCATGGTAATGAGTTGATCAAGCCTGTAGAGATGCCATGATGAATCTGTTTTTGCTATGTCTAGTAATTCCACTAAGTCTGTAGAACTGTTATCTTTTGCATCATTGCCATGCTATTGTAGTCATGCTCTAGTGGTTTTTAGGTTGAGCTCAGTGTTCATGTTTCGTAGAGCATCTCTTGTACATCACTGTTATGCATCTTGTTCATATGTTTGGGTGCTATAGCTTATTCATACTTTGCATCCAAGTGGCCATGTTGCCGTTTGCATCATATCTTTTCTTGCTTGTCTTTTGCAAATCCTGCATCCGAATCCGGTGATCCCTATATCGATTCCAACCGAAATCATCTCATCTTTCCAGCGGCATACTTGGTTTGCCAAGTTGATGCCTTGTTCATCATCTTTCCTTCCGAAGCACGCATATGCTTTGCATATCACCTCTCGCATATCATGACATGTTTTGCATCATGATGCCTGTGCATTGCACCGTGATTTATTGTGGTTCCTTGCTTGTGTTCTTGCTTTGGGTAGAGCCGGGAGACGAGTACGTGAACGAGGAACCTGTTGAGTACGCTAACGAGGATCCATCCTTCGACAACTCTGAGAACCTTGTAGGCAAGATGACCATACCTTCGAAATCATTTCTATCTTTGCTTGCTAGTATTCGCTCTTTCGCTATGTTAGCCCTGCCTGCCTTTGTTTACCATGCCTACCTATTGCCATGTCAACCCTCTAACCAACCTGTCCTAGCAACCATTGATTGGCTATGTCACCGCTTTTGCTCAGCCCCTCTTATAGCGTTGTTAGTTGCAGGTGAAGGTGAAGTTTGTTCCTGGTCGGAACACGGATATTTTGGGATATCGCAATATCTCCTATTTAAATTAATGCACCTTATATACTTGGTAAAGGGTGGAAGGCAAAGCATGGCATTTTATTTCATTTAATTAAGAAAAACAGAAAACAAAAGGTAGGGACAGAAGGTAGTGCTCACTAAATTAATCAACTTCATACCTCTAAAAAATGATCCATTAATAAGGTTGATCGAGTATTATTAACAACTGTCGGTGTCAAAACCGGCGGATCTCGGGTAGGGGGTCCCGAACTGTGCGTCTAAGGCTAATGGTAACAGGAGGCGGGGACACGATGTTTACCCAGGTTCGGGCCCTCTCTATGGAGGTAATACCCTACTTCCTGCTTGATTGATCTTGATGATATGAGTATTACAAGAGTTGATCTACCACGAGATCGTAGAGGCTAACCCTAGAAGCTAGCCTATGATTATGGTTGTTCTTTTCCTACGTACTAATCCCTCCAATTTATATAGACATCAGAGGGGGCTAGGGTTACATCAGGTTGGTTATAGAGAAGGGAATCTACATATCCAAATCGCCAAGCTTGCCTTCCACGCAAAGGAGAGTCCCACCCGGACACGGGATGAAGTCTTCTATCTTGTATCTTCATAGCCCAACAGTCCAGCCAATGTATATAGTCCGACTGTCCGAGGACCCCTTAATCCAGGACTCCCTCAGTAGCCCCTGAACCAGGCTTCAATGATGATGAGTCCGGCGTGCAGATTGTCTTCGGGATTGCAAGGCGGGTTCCTTCTCCGAATACTGCAAAGTAGGTCTTGAAGAAAAGAATCGTGTCCGACTCTGCAAAACAAATTCCACATACCCCCATAGAGAGTACAATATTCCACGAGTCTAATCTGCTAACAATTTTTTTATAGCGTGCCATCACGCCGCGGCCCGATCATTATTCGAACCATTTTTTCCAACCTGCTACTCTATGTTTCGTGAGGCAGTTTTATTGGCACGTCTTGTCGAAGCAGAGATCGTGTCCCCTTATTACGGGATTCTCATCAATACGGGCGTGGGTAACCCAACCGTGCCATAAGCACGGCGCTTGGGGAATAAGCGAGTTTTAGGGCGAGTGGGGAGGCGCATGATTTCTGCTGCCTTTATAAAGGGATAAGGATTCCCCTCTTTCACCCATGCCTTCTCCTTCCTCCGCTCATTCACTCTCGAGCTCTAGCGCCCAAGCTTTCGCCTTCTCCACCCAAAAAAGCATTCCGAACATGTCCGGATCTGGAGCAGGAGGCAAGTGGATGGCCTCCTCCGTCAAGGAGAAGGACATAAAAAAGCTCCGGGAGGACGGATACTTAACCAAGAAGGTCATCCATCGGCTTCCAGCCAAGGGACAAGTTGTCCCTACCCCAGAACCCCAAGAAAGGGTGTTGTTCGTCTCTCACTTTGTCCACAGTCTAGGATTTCCCCTCCACCCATTTGTTCGCGGACTGACACACTATTACGGGCTGGACTTCCATGATCTGGCCCCCAACTCCATCCTCAACATATCAGCATATATCATCGTCTGTGAGGCCTTTCTTCGCATCCCACCCCATTTTGGGTTATGGCTGAAGACTTCCAATCTAAAGCCAAAGGTGGTGAGCGGTCAGCAAGCGGAGTGCGGAGGCGCTATGGTGGGAAAGATGCCCAATGTTACCTGGCCCGAAGGCTCCTTCGTGGAGACAGTAATGGGATGATGGCAATTGGGGTGGTTCTACATTAGCGATCCGCGCGATGCCAACTGGGCGGCGGCCCCCGAATTCCGATCTAGAGTTCCCATGTGGCTCACCTCCTGGCAAGAGAAGGGCCTGACCTGGGGCTGTTTGGACGAGGTGTTCGGGCTCCAAACATGCATCCAGAACATGATAGACAAGAAAATCAAGCTTTTCAACGTAGAACAAGTTATGCTCATTCGCCAGATTCATCCGTGCCAATACCGGTCCCATAACTTGTGGGAGTTCGATCCGGCCCAGCACCAGACGCTGCAAGAGATCTTCGGCACAATGGACGAAGATTTTTGGAAAGTACTTTTCAAGGCCCGAGAGACACCACCGCCCACGATCGAGGATCATGGGCTCACCTCAAAACGCCAGGCTAATCCGGTGAGTTTTTACATATTTTTCAAGTTACACCTTTTACAGGCATATTTGAGGCGGAAGTCTAAGCTTCCCCCTTTATTTATTCAGGCCTGGATAGAGATAGCGGAGCAGATTGACTGTCCGGCTCCGCTGCCCGAAGGCCCAGAAACCCCACTTCTAATGAAGATGCTTTTTCCGGCACCTTACGAGGTGCCAGAGAAGAAGGCCAAGAAGAAGGCCCAGGGGACTAGAGATGGTCTCCGTCGTAAGGGCACCTCGGACACAGTGTCCGAAGACGCCGAGGATCGCTCCTCCACCGCCGAAGATGATGGGGAAGAGGAGGAGGAGGTAGAAGAAATTCACCCCCCTTGTAGGGGGGAGAAAGAAGAGGGCGGCCTCCATTCATTCGCAGGCCAGGACGTCCAAGAAGGGGGAAACTTCTCCTTCAGACAGTCCCAGGATGGCTACCGATAGCAGCCTGGAATGGGAACCCAGGGTCAAGCCCCTGGCTAAATCGTAAGTATCCGAACACAATAATGTATCCGACTGTTCCATATATTGTTTTTAACATATTGGGTCATGCACTTTGCAGCCCGGCTCGGTTCAATGTTGAGCTATCCTCCTCTTCAGAGGGATCGCTGGATCCGTCGGCGATGGGCAGGGGTCTCTCCAACGGCCTCCTCCCCCAAGGCCGCGGTGAACACCGAGGCGTTGTCTCGAAGGGTCCCGGGCCAGGGAGAGGCTCAAAAGGCCGTCTTGGTGGTTCCGGAGGGTAGAACCTCACCCGCCAAACATATGGGGGAGCAAGTCCCCGTAGCGACTGACGGTGGGGGAAACTTTCAATCCGGCCCCGGGCCGAGTACCATTCCGGAGATCCATCTGGCTCCGGAATCAGGCAAGCAAACCTCGAAGGAAGGAGGTGTGCCTGTTCCGCCGGCGGCCTCTGTCCATCCAGAGGCGCCGGACGATTTGCTGGAAGCGCTGCGAGGCGCTTCCATCGTGGAAGAACACCGCACCCTCATGGGTGTGGTGATTGAGAGGATTCAGTCCGCGGAAAGCGGACTGACCAAAGCGTGTACGTGCCTTCTAAAAAGCTTCGAGGTAAGTCACGCAATTTTAAAAGGAATGTCACAGTGTAGGTAGTAGCCCCTGATGCTCTGTCCAGTGTTCAGAAACAGAAACCGAATAGAGGATCAAATGAATTTCGCAGGAGACTAATTTTAAAATGTATATGTGAACAAACAGGCATCGCTGCTAGCTGCATCCGCTCATACTGTGGAAATCTCTGGACTGAAGCAGAATCTGGAGCGGGTAAGGGAGAGCTCGGCCATGTAAAGGAGCAGCTAAAAGAAAATGAAGGTATGTAGTGATTTGCAGCAAAATTCGGCTATAGCGAATGTTTTGTTCTAACTGTAAAGTGTCATTTATATTTATTAGGGGCCATGACCGAAGTGACGGCCCTCAAAAAGCCGCTGGTTGAGGCCGAAGACAAGGCGGCCAAGGAGCGCGCCGCATGCGAAAAGCATGAGGCCCGGGGTCAAGGAGATCTAGCAGGAGCTCTAGGACGCAGTCAACAGATGCGAGTCCCTGGAGCGTGATTATAAGGAGCAAGAATCCGAACTTGCGAAGGCCCGCCAGAGCACACAAGATGCCCGAGCCGAAGCCCAGGGCGCCCTCCAGGAAATTCAGGCGGCCAAGAAGATCGCGACGGGTAAGGCTTTTATAATGCAGAGCAAATATGTAAGGGAAAGGTTCCTTTTGCTGACCCGGATTTGGAGCTCTCCAGGGGCGTTTGCGGATCTGCCGTGCAGCATGTCAGACGCTGCCGAATTCTATCGAGCCGAAGAGGGAAGCTCTACGGAGAAGCTGTTCTAGTCGCAATACCTTGTGTCCGAACCTTCGGTGCCTTTTAGCGACCAGCTGAAGCAACTGGTTGAGATGCATAGGACGGCCGGACTAGTCATGAAGGATTTGATAATCTGGCTATGGCCTGCCGAAGCTTTTCCTAGCAGCTACTTCGGTCTCATGAAGCGGCTGGTCAGTGCATGTCCTCGGCTTGATGCCATTAAATGGTCTATCTGCATTGAAGGTGCAAGAATGGCCTTCGCCCGCGTGAAGACGCACTGGGAGAAGATGGACGCCACTAAATTGATGACCGAAGGACCGCCCGAAGGCAAGGAGCACCGCAGGCCCGAGTTGTATTATGATAGTTTCATGGAGGGGTCCCGCCTTGTGGCGGAGCAATGTGCTAAGGATATCATATTCCAATGAATACACTCATGTTTCATCCTGTCCTGTAATATAAAATAGTTCAATTTATGTAGTGTAAAGTTTGTTTGAAACTACACCTCCTGTGCGGCCGTTTTAATAAATTTAAGAATTGCTAGTCGTCGGTTTCTGCCCCCACGTAGGTAGTACAGGGGTGTTCGGGATGAATCTAAACACTCTTTATCCAAGGTTTTGGTCCTTTATGGAGGTGTTCAGCGCAACGAACCAAGCAATCGGAATATTCAGCTTTATCATTCTCACTTAGCCATAGGAGTTTAACGAGACAAACTTGGGCATAGCCCCTAGTGTTCGGAAGACCAAACTTGGGGCGCTATATACGCTTAATCGGATAAAAACTGATTCATCACATAACGTGGAAGAAATCGCTAAAGATTTGGAACCTCTCGAACAGCTGACCAGCTCTCGCCGCATCATGACAGTCAGTTTTTGGCTTTCTCTACTGAGGTGCTCATCTGGATAACCAGGACACAGTCATAGTAGTTCTCCCTTTACTACCCTAGCCGGTATAGCGGAATGTAGGGTAGCAAGCACAGGAGCCGGGCAACCCAAGTATTGACCCAAGACATGATTCGGAGCCGATGCATATAATGCTACAATTCGGGGTGCCGAACTACTGTAAAAGTGTTCGGACTTTTTTGCCATTTTATGGGGTGTAATGAAGCCCCTGGCGAATTAAGTCGTACGATACGTCTCCAATGTATCCACTTTTCCAAACACTTTTGCCCTTGTTTTGGACTCTAACTTGCATGATTTGAATGAAACTAACCCGGACTGACGCTGTTTTCAGCAGAGCTGCCATGATGTTGTTTTATGTGTAGAAAACAAAAGTTCTCGGAAAGACGTGAAAATCCTCGGAGATAAGTTTCAGAAAATATAAAAAATACTAGCAAAAGATGAAGACCAGGGGGCCCACACCCTGTCCACAAGGGTTTGGGCGCGCCCACCCCCTCTGGGCGCGCCCCCTGTCTCGTGGGCCCCCTGCAGCTCCGCCGACCTCAACTCCAACTCCATATATTTCGTCTCGCGGAGAAAAAAATCAGAGAGGAAGTTTCATCGCGTTTTATGATACGAAGCTGCCGCCAAGCCCTAATCTCTCTCGGGAGGGCTGATCTGGAGTCCATTCGGGGCACTGGAGAGGGGGATTCGTCGCTGCCATCATCATCATGTTGGAAATATGCCCTAGAGGCAATAATAAAAGTATTATTATATTTCATTGTTCATGATAATTGTCTTGTATTCATGCTATAACTGTATTATCCGGAAATCGTAATACACGTGTGAATACTTAGACCACACTATGTCCCTGGTAAGCCTCTAGTTGACCAGCCCGTTGTGATCAACAGATAGTCATGGTTTCCTGACTATGGACATTGGATGTCATTGATAACGGGATCACATCATTAGGAGAATGATGTGATGGACAAGACCCAATCCTAAGCATAGCATAAAAGATCGTGTAGTTCGTTTTGCTAGAGCTTTGCAAGTGTCAAGTATCTCTTCCTTCGACCATGAGATCGTGTAACTCCCGGATACCGTAAGAATGCCTTGGGTGTGCCAAACGTCACAACGTAACTGGGTGACTATAAAGGTGCATTACAGGTATCTCCGAAAGTAGCTGTTGGGTTGACACGGATCGAGACTGGGATTTGTCACTCCGTATGACGGAGAGGTATCTCTGGGCCCACTCGGTAATGCATCATCATAATGAGCTCAAAGTGACCAAGGTGTTGGACACGGGATCATGCATTACGGTACGAGTAAAGTGACTTGCCGGTAACGAGACTGAACAAGGTATTGGGATACCGACGATCAAGTCTCGGGCAAGTAACGTACCGATTGGCAAAGGGAATTGTATACAGGGTTTGATCGAATCCTCGACATAGTGGTTCATCCGATGACAACATCGAGGAGCATGTGGGAGCCATCATGGGTATCCAGATCCCGCTGATGGTTATTGACTAAGAGAGTCTCGGTCATGTCTACATGTCTCCCGAACCCGTAGGGTCTACACACTTAAGGTTCAGTCACGCTAGGGTTGTAGGGATATGTATATGCAGTAACCCGAATGTTGTTCGGAGTCCCGGATGAGATCCCGGACGTCACGAGGAGTTCCGGAATGGTCCGGAGGTAAAGATTTATATATGGGAAGTCCTGTTTCGGGCATCGGGACAAGTTTCGGGGTTATCGGTATTGTACCGGGACCACCGGAGGGGTCCCGGGGGCCCACCGGGTGGGGCCACCCATCCCCGGGGGCCACATGGGCTGTAGGGGGTGCGCCTTGGCCTACATGGGCCAAGGGCACCAGCCCCACAAGGCCCATGCGCCTAGGGTTTCCAAGGGGGAGGAGTCCTACTAGTGGAAGGCACCTCCTAGGTGCCTTGGGGGGGAGGGAATCCCCCCTTGGCCGCCGCACCCCCTAGGAGATTTGATCTCCTAGGGCCGGCCACCCCCCCTTGGCACCCCTATATATAGTGGGGGGAGAGGAGGGACTTCATACCTTGTGCCCTGGCCTTTGGTTGCCTCCTTCTCCCTCCCCAACACCTCCTCCAACTCCATAGCGCTTAGCGAAGCTCTGCCGGAGTACTGCAGCTCCACCAACACCACGCCGTCGTGCTGCTGCTGGTGCCATCTCCCTCAACCTCTCCTCCCTTCCTTGCTGGATCAAGAAGGAGGAGACGTGGCTGTTTCCGTACGTGTGTTGAACGCGGAGGTGCCGTCCGTTCGGCGCAGGTCATCGGTGATTTGAATCACGTCGAGTACGACTACATCATCACCTTGCAAGCTTCCGCACGCGATCTACAAGTGGTATGTAGATGCAAACTCTCTCCCTAGACTCGTTGCTTAGATGAACTCATAGATGGATCTTGGTGAAACCGTAGGAAAAATTTTAATTTTCTGCAACGTTCCCCAACAGTGGCATCATGAGCTAGGTCTATGCGTAGTTCTCTTTGCACGAGTAGAACACAACTTTGTTGTGGGCGTGGATTTTGTCATCTTACTTGCCTCTACTAGTCTTTTCTTGCTCAACGGTATTGTGGGATGAAGCGGCCCGGACCAACCTTACACGTACGCTTACGTGAGACCGGTTCCACCGACTGACATGCACTAGTTGCATAAGGTGGCTGGCGGGTGTCTGTCTCTCCCACTTTAGTTGGAGCGGAATCGATGAACAGGGCCCTTATGAAGGGTAAATAGAAGTTGACAAAATCACGTTGTGGTGATTCGTAGGTAAGAAAACGTTCTTGCTAGAACCCAATTGCAGCCACGTAAAAGATGCAACAACAATTAGAGGACGTCTAACTTGTTTTTGCAGCGATTGATCATGTGATGTGATATGGCCAGAAGTTGTGATGAATGATGAATTGTGATGTATGAGATCATGTTCTTTGTAATAGGATTCACGACTTGCATGTCGATGAGTATGACAACCGGCAGGAGCCATAGGAGTTGTCATTATTTTTGTATGACCTGCGTGTCATTGAATAACGTCATGTAAACTACTTTACTTTATTGCTAAACGTTAGTCATAGAAGTAGAAGTAGTCGTTGGCGTGACAACTTCATGAAGACACGATGATGGAGATCATGATGATGGAGATCATGGTGTCAAGCCGGTGACAAGATGATCATGGAGCCCCGAAGATGAAGATCAATGGAGCTATATGATATTGGCCATATCATGTCACAACTATATAATTGCATGTGATGTTTATTATGTATTATGCATCTTGTTTACTTAGGACGACGGTAGTAAATAAGATGATCCCTTATAAAATTTCAAGAAGTGTTCTCCCCTAACTGTGCACCGTTGCTACAGTTCGTCGTTTCTAAGCACCACGTGATGATCGGGTGTGATGGATTCTTACGTTCACATACAACGGGTGTAAGACAGTTTTACACAGCGAAAACACTTAGGGTTAACTTGACGAGCCTAGCATGTACAGACATGGCCTCGGAACACGGAGACCGAAAGGTCGAACACGAGTCGTATGGAAGATACGATCAACATGAAAATGTTCACCGACGATGACTAGTCCGTCTCACGTGATGATCGGACACGGGCTGGTCGACTCGGATCGTGTAACACTTAGATGACTAAAGGGATGTCTAATCTAAGTGGGAGTTCATAATTTGATTAGAACTTTATTATCATGAACATAGTCTAAAACCTTTGCAAATATGTCTTGTAGATCAATGGCCAACGCTAATGTCAACATGAACTTCAACGCGTTCCTAGAGAAAACCAAGCTGAAAGATGATGGCAGCAACTATACGGACTGGGTCCGGAACCTGAGGATCATCCTCATAGCTGCCAGGAAACAATATGTCCTAGAAGGACCGCTAGGTGACGCTCCCGTCCCAGAGAACCAAGACATTATGAATGCTTGGCAAACTCGCGCTGATGATTACTCCCTCGTTCAGTGCGGCATGCTTTACAGCTTAGAACCGGGGCTCCAAAAGCGTTTTGAGCATCACGGAGCATATGAGATGTTCGAAGAGCTGAAACTAGTTTTTCAAGCTCATGCCCGGGTCGAGAGATATGATGTCTCCGACAAGTTCTACAGTTGTAAGATGGAGGAAAACAGTTCTGTCAGTGAGCACATCCTGAAGATGTCTGGGTTGCACAACCGTATGACCCAGCTAAACATTAACCTCCCAGATGAGGCGGTCATTGACAGAATCCTCCAGTCGCTCCCACCAAGCTACAAGAGCTTTGTGATGAACTACAACATGCAAGGAATGGAAAAGACCATTCCTGAATTGTTCTCGATGCTGAAGTCAGCAGAGGCTGAAATCAAGAAAGAACATCAAGTGTTGATGGTCAATAAGACCACTAAGTTCAAGAAGGGCAAGGGTAAGAAGAACTTCAAGAAGGACGGCAAAGATGTTGCCGCGCCTGGTAAGCCAGTTACCGGGAAGAAGTCAAAGAATGGACCCAAGCCTGAGACTGAGTGCTTTTATTGCAAGGGGAAGGGTCACTGGAAGCGGAACTGCCCCAAATACTTAGCGGATAAGAAGGCCGGCAACACCAAAGGTATATTTGATATACATGTGATTGATGTGTACCTTACCAGTAATCGTAGTAACTCCTGGGTATTTGATACCGGTGCCGTTGCTCATATTTGTAACTCACAGCAGGAGCTGCGGAATAAACGGAGACTGGCAAAGGACGAGGTGACGATGCGCGTCGGGAATGGTTCCAAAGTCGATGTGATCGCCGTCGGCACGCTGCCTCTACATTTACCTACGGGATTAGTTTTGAACCTCAATAATTGTTATTTAGTGCCAAGTTTGAGCATGAACATTGTATCTGGATCTCGTTTAATACGAGATGGCTACTCATTTAAGTCTGAGAATAATGGTTGTTCGATTTATATGAGAGATATGTTTTATGGTCATGCTCCGATGGTCAATGGTTTATTCTTAATGAATCTCGAGCGTAATATTACACATGTTCATAGTGTAGATGCCAAAAGATTTAAAGTTGATAACGATAGTCCCACATACTTGTGGCACTGCCGCCTTGGTCACATTGGTGTCAAGCGCATGAAGAAGCTCCATGCTGATGGACTTTTAGAGTCTCTTGATTATGAATCATTTGACACGTGCGAACCCTGCCTCTTAGGTAAAATGACCAAGACTCCGTTCTCCGGAACAATGGAGCGAGCAACCAACTTGTTGGAAATCATACATACCGATGTGTGCGGTCCAATGAGCGTTGAGGCTCGCGGAGGATATCGTTATGTTCTCACTCTCACAGATGACTTGAGTAGATATGGGTATGTCTACTTAATGAAACACAAGTCTGAGACCTTTGAAAAGTTCAAGGAATTTCAGAATGAGGTGGAGAATCAACGTGACCGAAAGATAAAATTCTTACGATCAGATCGTGGAGGAGAATACTTAAGTCACGAATTTGGTACACACTTAAAGAAATGTGGAATCGTTTCACAGCTCACGCCGCCTGGAACACCTCAGCGAAACGGTGTGTCCGAACGTCGTAATCGCACTCTATTGGATATGGTGCGGTCTATGATGTCTCTTACCGATTTACCGCTATCATTTTGGGGATACGCTCTAGAGACAGCTACATTCACTTTAAATAGGGCACCGTCTAAATCCGTTGAGACGACACCGTATGAATTATGGTTTGGAAAGAAACCTAAGCTGTCGTTTCTAAAAGTTTGGGGATGCGAAGCTTATGTCAAGAAACTTCAACCTGAAAAGCTCGAACCAAAGTCGGAAAAATGCGTATTCATAGGATACCCTAAGGAAACTATAGGGTATACCTTCTACTTAAGATCCGAAGGCAAGATCTTTGTTGCCAAGAACGGATGCTTTCTGGAGAAAGAGTTTCTCTCGAAAGAAGTAAGTGGGAGGAAAGTAGAACTCGATGAAGTACTACCTCTTGAGCGGGATAGTGACGCAGCACAGGAAACCATTCCTGTGATGCCCACACCAACTGAAGAGGAAAACCATGATGATGATCAAGGTACTTCGGATCAAGTTACTGCTGAACTTCGTAGGTCCACAAGGACACGTTCCGCACCAGAGTGGTACGGCAACCCTGTCCTGGAAATCATGTTGTTAGACAACAATGAACCTTCGAACTATGAAGAAGCAATGACGGGCCCGGATTCCAACAAATGGCTTGAAGCCATGAAATCCGAGATAGAATCCATGTATGAAAACAAAGTATGGACTTTGACAGACTTGCCCGATGATCGGCGAGCGATAGAAAACAAATGGATCTTTAAGAAGAAGACGGACGCGGATGGTAATGTTACCATCTATAAAGCTCGACTTGTCGCTAAGGGTTATCGACAGGTTCAAGGGATTGACTACGACGAGACATTCTCTCCCGTAGCGAAGCTAAAGTCCGTCCGAATCATGTTAGCAATTGCCGCATACTATGATTATGAGATATGGCAGATGGACGTCAAAACAGCATTCCTTAACGGGCATCTTAAGGAAGAACTGTATATGATGCAGCCGGAAGGTTTTGTCGATCCTCAGAACGCTAACAAAGTATGCAAGCTCCAGCGATCCATTTATGGACTGGTGCAAGCATCTCGGAGTTGGAACATTCGCTTTGATGAGATGATCAAAGCGTTTGGGTTTATGCAGACTTATGGAGAAGCCTGCGTTTACAAGAAAGTGAGTGGGAGCTCTGTAGCATTTCTCATATTATATGTAGATGACATACTCCTGATGGGAAATAATATAGAATTTCTGGACAGCATTAAGGCCTACTTGAATAAGTGTTTTTCAATGAAGGACCTTGGAGAAGCTGCTTATATATTAGGCATCAAGATCTATAGAGATAGATCGAGACGCCTCATAGGTCTTTCACAAAGTACATACCTTGATAAGATTTTGAAGAGATTCAGAATGGATCAGTCCAAGAAGGGGTTCTTGCCTATGTTACAAGGTATGAGACTGAGCTCAGCTCAGTCACCGACCACGGCAAAAGATAAAGAAGAGATGAGTGTCATCCCCTATGCTTCAGCCATAGGATCTATTATGTATGCCATGCTGTGTACCAGACCCGATGTAAACCTTGCCGTAAGTTTGGTAGCAAGATACCAAAGTAATCCCGGCAAGGAACACTGGACAGCGGTCAAGAATATCCTGAAGTACCTGAAAAGGACAAAGGACATGTTTCTCGTTTATGGAGGAGACGAAGAGCTCGTCGTAAAGGGTTACGTCGACGCTAGCTTTGACTCAGATCCGGATGACTCTAAGTCACAAACCGGATACGTGTATATGTTGAATGGTGGAGCAGTAAGCTGGTGCAGCTGCAAGCAGAGCGTCGTGGCGGGATCTACGTGTGAAGCGGAGTACATGGCAGCCTCGGAGGCAGCACATGAAGCGATTTGGGTGAAGGAGTTCATCACCGACCTAGGAGTCATACCCAATGCGTCGGGGCCGATCAAACTCTTCTGTGACAACACTGGAGCTATTGCCCTCGCAAAGGAGCCCAGGTTTCACAAGAAGACCAGGCACATCAAGCGTCGTTTCAACTCCATCCGTGAAAATGTTCAAGATGGAGACATAGAGATTTGCAAAGTACACACGGATCTGAATGTCGCAGATCCGCTGACTAAACCTCTCTCGCGTGCAAAACATGATCAACACCAGAACTCTATGGGTGTTCGATTCATCACAATGTAACTAGATTAGTGACTCTAGTGCAAGTGGGAGACTGTTGGAAATATGCCCTAGAGGCAATAATAAAAGTATTATTATATTTCATTGTTCATGATAATTGTCTTGTATTCATGCTATAACTGTATTATCCGGAAATCGTAATACACGTGTGAATACTTAGACCACACTATGTCCCTGGTAAGCCTCTAGTTGACCAGCCCGTTGTGATCAACAGATAGTCATGGTTTCCTGACTATGGACATTGGATGTCATTGATAACGGGATCACATCATTAGGAGAATGATGTGATGGACAAGACCCAATCCTAAGCATAGCATAAAAGATCGTGTAGTTCGTTTTGCTAGAGCTTTGCAAGTGTCAAGTATCTCTTCCTTCGACCATGAGATCGTGTAACTCCCGGATACCGTAAGAATGCCTTGGGTGTGCCAAACGTCACAACGTAACTGGGTGACTATAAAGGTGCATTACAGGTATCTCCGAAAGTAGCTGTTGGGTTGACACGGATCGAGACTGGGATTTGTCACTCCGTATGACGGAGAGGTATCTCTGGGCCCACTCGGTAATGCATCATCATAATGAGCTCAAAGTGACCAAGGTGTTGGACACGGGATCATGCATTACGGTACGAGTAAAGTGACTTGCCGGTAACGAGACTGAACAAGGTATTGGGATACCGACGATCAAGTCTCGGGCAAGTAACGTACCGATTGGCAAAGGGAATTGTATACAGGGTTTGATCGAATCCTCGACATAGTGGTTCATCCGATGACAACATCGAGGAGCATGTGGGAGCCATCATGGGTATCCAGATCCCGCTGATGGTTATTGACTAAGAGAGTCTCGGTCATGTCTACATGTCTCCCGAACCCGTAGGGTCTACACACTTAAGGTTCAGTCACGCTAGGGTTGTAGGGATATGTATATGCAGTAACCCGAATGTTGTTCGGAGTCCCGGATGAGATCCCGGACGTCACGAGGAGTTCCGGAATGGTCCGGAGGTAAAGATTTATATATGGGAAGTCCTGTTTCGGGCATCGGGACAAGTTTCGGGGTTATCGGTATTGTACCGGGACCACCGGAGGGGTCCCGGGGGCCCACCGGGTGGGGCCACCCATCCCCGGGGGCCACATGGGCTGTAGGGGGTGCGCCTTGGCCTACATGGGCCAAGGGCACCAGCCCCACAAGGCCCATGCGCCTAGGGTTTCCAAGGGGAGGAGTCCTACTAGTGGAAGGCACCTCCTAGGTGCCTTGGGGGGGAGGGAATCCCCCCTTGGCCGCCGCACCCCCTAGGAGATTTGATCTCCTAGGGCCGGCCACCCCCCCTTGGCACCCCTATATATAGTGGGGGGAGAGGAGGGACTTCATACCTTGTGCCCTGGCCTTTGGTTGCCTCCTTCTCCCTCCCCAACACCTCCTCCAACTCCATAGCGCTTAGCGAAGCTCTGCCGGAGTACTGCAGCTCCACCAACACCACGCCGTCGTGCTGCTGCTGGTGCCATCTCCCTCAACCTCTCCTCCCTTCCTTGCTGGATCAAGAAGGAGGAGACGTGGCTGTTTCCGTACGTGTGTTGAACGCGGAGGTGCCGTCCGTTCGGCGCAGGTCATCGGTGATTCGAATCACGTCGAGTACGACTACATCATCACCTTGCAAGCTTCCGCACGCGATCTACAAGTGGTATGTAGATGCAAACTCTCTCCCTAGACTCGTTGCTTAGGTGAACTCATAGATGGATCTTGGTGAAACCGTAGGAAAAATTTTAATTTTCTGCAACGTTCCCCAACACATCAACCATCCTCCATCACCAATTCCATGATGCTCACCGCCGTGCGTGAGTAATTCCATCGTAGGCTTGCTGGACGGTGATGGGTTGGATGAGATTTACCATGTAATCAAGTTAGTTTTGTTAGGGTTTGATCCCTCGTATCCACTATGTTCTGAGATTGATGTTGCTATGACTTAGCTATGCTTAATGCTTGTAACTAGGGCCTGAGTGCCATGATTTCAGATCTGAACCTATTATGTTTTCATGAATAAATGTGTGTTCTTGATCCTATCTGGCAAGTCTATAATCAGCTATTATGTGTTATGATCCGACAATCCCGAAGTGACAATAATCGGGATACTTCTCGGTGACGACCGTAGTTTGAGGAGTTCATGTATTCACTATGTGTTAATGCTTTGCTACGGTTCTCTATTAAAAGGAGGCCTTAATATCCCTTAGTTTCCACTAGGACCCCACTGCCATGGGAGGGTAGCACAAAAGATGTCATGCAAGTTCTTTTCCATAAGCATGTATGACTATATTCGGAATACATGCCTACATTATATTGATGAATTGGAGCTAGTTATGTGTCACCCTATGTTATAGCTATTACATGAGGAATCGCGTCCGACATAATTATCCATCACTGATCCAATGCCTACGAGCTTTTCATATATTGTGCTTCGCTTATTTACTTTTCCGTTGCTACTGTTACAATCACTACAATACTGCTATCATTACTATCTTTGCCTTTTCCACTGTTACCATTACTATCATACTATTTTGCTACTAAATACTTTGTTGCAGATACTAAGTTATCTAGGTGTGGTTGAATTGACAACTCAATTGCTAATACTTAAGAATATTCTTTGGCTCCCCTTGTGTCGAATCAATAAATTTGGGTTGAATACTCTACCCTCGAAAGCTGTTGCGATCCCCTACACTTGTGGGTTATGAAGACTAATTTTGGCGCCGTTGCCGGGGAGCATAGCTCTATTCTCTGAGTCACTTGGGATTTATATCTGCTGATCACTATGAAGAACTTGAAAGATCAAATAACTAAACTTTATCCCTCAACTATGAGGGGAGGTAAGGAACTGCCATCTAGCTCTGCACTAGATTCTCCTTCTGTTATGAATAAGCTTGCGACACCTAAACTTGCTATTGCTATGAATTCTGATATGTCACATGTTATTGATGATGTCACTTCTACTATGCATGATACTTATGATGAAACTACTTCTATGCTTGATACTACTGTGCCATTAGGTGAATTTCTTGATGAACAACTTAATAAGGCTAGGGAGAATGAAATTATTGAAAATGAAATTATTGATGAAAGTGATGATGAAGGTTCTCCTCCTAATTATGAATTGCCTGTTGTTCCTGAGGGTTATGTTATGGATGAAGAAACTGCTAGAGATTTCCTTGCTTGCAATGTGTGACAGCCTGATTTTTTGTCCTTTCTTTTTCTTTTGTTTTTCCGAGGTTTTTGCATGAGTTTTCTTTTTCCGTGGCTTTGTGGTATGGAAACTGAAGAAGATGACCTCTTATTTGTTTCTAGAGTGGCTTGCCATTCCCAAATCCTTCCCTCGACCCTGTCATTTCCATCCTAGCCCAAATCCCAATATTCTTTTTATTGGGAATGTTCCTTTTCTATTAAAGGAATAACTCAAATTGCCCTAGGTTGTGAAGAAACCTATATTTCCATCACTCCAAAAATTCCCAAATAATTCTCATAAATTGTTTGGTTCATATATTGATCAAATATGGCAAAACTTTTCATTGCCATGTACAAAAATAATTCCCCAATATTCCATTTCCTATTCTGCCCTGAATGGCACTTTGTGAAGGAAGTGTCATTTATATTTCTCCTATTGACTCCCAACCTTTTTGTCCATGTTTATATGTCCAAATAATTTCCCCATGCACAAGTTCAAATTTATTTTCCTAGCCAATCTTCCTTAGTGAATTTTCAAAGTTTCTGCCAAACAGAAAGCTTTGTGAAGGAAGTACTATCTAGGTGTACCCAAATGAGTTGAACTTTTGCAAACTCCTTAATGTGCCCATATTAACACCTTCCACTCATTTTCAGCCCCATACAATCATCTATGTGAGCACAGGAGCAAATCTTTGATTCTGGCAATATTTTTAGGTTGTGAAGCAAGTATATTTTATATTGCTTCAAAAATCCTGATAAATTACCATATCATTCTTATGCCCTTGAAACATCTCTCCACCCATTTTGAAATCATTTCATTAAGCCATTTGACCACCAAAATTTATTCAAGTTTCTGGTCAGCAGAGATGTTTGTGAAGCAAGTGCCATTTTGGCTTGGCCATTTGGCATGAGCTTTTTACAGAATTTTCATATTACCAAATGACCCTGCCTTGCCCAATTTGAGCTCAATTGGACACTCCATGTGAGTGCATCATCATGATCTTCTTTTCTGGACCAAGTATGCAGTTGTGAAGAAACTGCAGTAAATCTTGATCCTTTTACCCTCAAACTCTCCGGGATCATAGTCCCTCCATAGCTAAACATCCCAGACATCTTGTGTGGCCTCCAGAAGTTCCCCGTTGACCACATTGAGCTGTTGAAGTTTACTGCAGTAAACTTCAGAGCTCACTAACTTTTTAACCAGAGCCTCTTTCACCTAGTTACCACCTCAGTTCAAACCATCATTCGAAGGGCTTTCCACTAGACATCAATTTCCAGCTGTTTTCCTCCCCCACATGCTAGCACTGGTGGTGACCACCGTTTTGGCATGCCATGCGCACGTCCAGAGGACTGTTTGTGCTGGACCTCCTCCTCCTCTCGTCGGCTTCGCGCTTGTGAAGATGTTCAGCGTGTTCCCCGCGTTGTCGCCGTTCCCCGGGACCCCTCTCCCCCTCCGGAAGCTAGCTCACCGACGCAAACCGCCACACGCCCACGAGAGATATGTGGCTGACCGAGCTTTTATGGTGCTCAGCCTCTTCCTCTGCCCCTCCTTTGGCCTCCTCCTCCCCGTGAGCTCCTCCCTGTGCGTCGCCGTCGCCTTCCCCCAAGCCCATGCCTAAGCACACGCGTCCGCGGCGCTGAACACGCGTTGCCGGCGGTGCCAGCTCGGCCTCCCTCGCCCCGCCTATAAAAGGCCATCCCCCGAGCCTCCCGAGCTCACCTCTGGCCTCTCCACCCTCCTCTAGCCACGCCCAGAAACTTCCCCGAGCTCGAGGAGCGCTCTTGCCGCCCTCCTGACCGAAGCCTTGCCGCCGGCCACTGCTCAAATTCGAGCTCCCCGGTCCCCTTCTCCACCCACTGACCTCACCCGAGTCCTCCTCGTGCCCCGGCGAACCTCTCCACCACCCCACCCATTCGCCGGAGCCCCGTATGGCCGCCACCCCTTGATCAACCACCGCCGGCCGCTCCTCTGTTGCCCCCAAGCCGTGGCCTCCCTAGCTCTCCCCGGCGCCTGTCTCCTCTCTGTATGGAAGCGGCGTGGTCTCCCGAGCCCGTCGGTGGCTTCGCCCTCGCCGGAGACGGCCGGAGCCGGGCGGCCCGTCGCCGGTGACGCGCCCTCCCCTGCCTCCTCTGTCTCGTGCGGGAGTGGGATGAGGAAGAAGAAGACAGGGGCGTTGACCTGGTCAGCTGGCAAGGCGGGCCCCATCCCCTGCGCGTGGACCCCACCTGTAAGCCTCTAAGCCACCAGCCCCGTGTTGACCAGTCCACGCTGACGTGGATAACTGGAAACGTATTCCAGGGAATACGTTTTCGCTGACCGAAAGCGTGTTTCTGGTTTGCGCTTCTGTCTTATCCACTCAGGGACTTATTTGTGATGAAATTTTTGTAGAAAAGTCCCTGAACTTCAACCCCTCATATCTTTTTATCCGTAGCTCCAAATGAGGTGAAACCAACGCTCACTTCTTCGTTTCGTCGAGCCCTTTCTGTTAGTATCATTTTCATTATGGTTTGACATACTGGAAATGTCCTTTTCGCCTTTGCGCGTAAACAGCCCCTCCGAGAGAGAACTGTTTCCGACAAATCTTTCCGTGGCTTCACCGCACTTCTTCCCGGTGCCTTCTTCATCCCCAAGCAAGCCAAAATGACATTTTCATAGTGCCAGTCCAAACTTTGTGATTTTTCTACTTGAACTTATGAATATTTATGCATTTAAGTTAGTTATATAATTATTATGTTGTGTTAAATGCTTGTCATGTTAAAAATACTTGAACTACAGAATGTTTGAGTTAAATATTGTTGGGAAGCTAAAGAGAACTTAGTTGCAAGTGATAATGATATGGTCATAAAGTTTGATAAGTAGTTATATTATTATTTTTGCATGATGAAAAGTAATGAGATTGCTAGAAATGAATCTGGTATAAGTGAGGTGTGATCTTAACCAGAGTAGAAGCATGAGTTGATAATGGCTCCGTAGGAGCGTGGTTGGTTCAGTTGTTTGCATGGTTATGTGATGCATATGTTAACTGATGCATAGTATGGCATTATGACACCGGTTATTTTTATTCACATTAAGTTGAACCTGAATAATAATTAAACTTGAATTATGTTGTTGATCGGGTCATGGTGCCGCTGAAACGAGTCTTTCCCAGTGCAACCACATTTGCCGGTATGGGACGGCCTTAATGCATTTCATTGTCGTGCCTCTGGTCGGTGCCTCCATTTAGGGAAGGTTATGGGCATGCTGTACCCTGGCCTGGTACGCAAGCATAACCTTGTGAGCCTGTTGTAAGTTAGTTTTTGGATCCATGTCCCAGAGTGGGACGGGCCACGACGGTGGTCGAGGTGTCTGGAGGTAGACACAGGGCCACCCAGGACTAGCCCGTTGGGGTCTGAGTCGGGAGGGCCGGGAGAGTGTCATGACAATGAAATGGTTTCGTCGGAACGTCGTTGGTCCACCCGAATGGGAGTGCGAGGCCATGGGTTCCGTAGTGTGGGTACATTGTACTAACCTCTGCAGAGTGTTTTTAATCTATCGATAGCCGAGTCCACTGAGGGAGTCCTGGATAAGGGGGTATCCGAACAGCCGGACTATATACATCGTTCGGACTATAGAAGCATCAAGATACAAGACTCAAGACTTCGGCTCGTGTCCGGATGGGACTCTCCTTTGCATGGAAGACAAGCTTGGTGATCCGGATATTATGTTTCATTCCTTGTAACCGACTCCATGTAAACCCTAGCTCTCCGGTATCTATATAAACCGGAGAGCATGGTCCTTAGAAGGCCGATCACAATTACAATCATACCATCATCTTCTAGCTCTTAGGGTTTAGCCTCTACGATCTCGTTGTAGATCCACTCTTGTATTCCACATATCTTCAATATTAATCAAGCAGGAAGTAGGGTTTTACCTCCATCGAGAGGGCCCGAACCTGGGTAAACATTGTGTCCCTCGCTTCCTGTTACCATCAGCCTAAGACGCACAAATCAGGACCCCCTACCCGAGATCCGCCAGTTTTGACACCGACATTGGTGCTTTCATTGAGAGTTCCTCTATGTCGTCGCTTTGAGGCTTGATGGCGTCTTCAATCATCAACGACACGGTCCAGGACAAGACTCTTCTCCCCGGACAGATCTTTGTGTTCAGCGGCTTCGCACCGCGGGCCAATTCGCTTTGCCAGTTGGAGCAGATCGACAGCTTCGCCCCTGGCCGCCAGATCCAGTTCGGAAACTTGAACTACACGGTAGATGTCCGTAGAGATTTGATCTTCGACGGATTCGGGCCTGTGCTAGGAGCGCCAGACAGCCGCGACGAGCATGGCCTAGACCTGCTGTCGGACAGTGCCCAGGACATTCTCCCCGAGGCAGCCCCGGATCTAAATCCAGGGCAGGTTACGTTGCCTACGGACGGTGGGCTGGACCCCGCCCCGCAGGCCGCACACTTATCGGCGGTGGAGCCGAACACAGGTCTCACCTCTTTGGAGGCCTGTAACCTTGGGCCCCCGGACTCATATCCGGTTGTTGGTCTTGGTCCGCTCACTCTCGAGCCAGTCGAGCCAGGCTGGGCTCCAGTAATGGAGTTTACCGCTGCGGACATCTTTCAGCACTCGCCCTTTGGCGACATGCTAAACTCATTGAAGTCTCTCTCTTTGTTAGGAGGCTCTGGGCCGAACTATGTCCGGCCCAAGTGGGAAGCAGGCGACGAAGGAATTCGGCGCCCACCCACCACCCACTTCATTGCCAGGATCGAGGATTTTATCCTGCATATTCACATGGCTCGTGGGGATGACCTCTACGCCATCAAATACCTTGCCCTCAAGTTGAAGGGACCAGCTCAACACTGGTTGAAAAGCCTCCTCGAAAACTCAATTGGGAGTTGGGAGGAACTCGAAGACGCTTTCAGGGCCAATTTTCAAGGGACTTATGTCCGGCCTCCGGATGCAGACGATCTAAGTCAAATAATCCAACAACTTGGAGAGGCTGCCCGCAAGCTTTGGAACAAATTCCTCACTAAGAAGAATCAAATTGTCAACTTTACGGACGCTGAAGCCTTAGCGGCTTTCAAACACAGCATCCATGACGAATGGCTCGCCCGACACCTCGGCCAAGAAAAGCGAAGGACAATGGCAGCCTTAACAAGCCTTATGACCCGCTTTTGCGCGGGTGAGGATAGCTGGTTGGCCCGTAAAGGCACCAGCGACCCCAGCACATCCGAACTAAGGGATAGCAACGGGAAGCCATGGCGTAATAAAAACAAACGCCAAAACAAGGAAGAGAGCCCGGACAACACGACGGTCAACGCCGGATTCAGGGGCTCTCGACCTGATTAGCAAAAGAAGCCATTCAAAGGCAGTAAAGATGGACCGTCCGGTTTAAACAGAGTCGTGGATAGACTATGCCAAATTCATGGCACCCTAGAGAAACCTACAAACCACACCCATAGAGAGTGCCAGGTCTTCAAGCAGGCCGGCAAATTAAATGCCGAACACAAGGGGAGGGCACACCAAGCGAAGACGAGGATGAACCTCACCAGCCAAACACTGGGGTATAGAAAAAATTCCCGCCAAAGGTTAAAACAGTAAACATGATCCACACGACTCACACATCCACGAGAGGGCATGAACGCGCACCCATAGAAGCGCACGAGGTAGAGCCTGTCGTACCCACGTCTCACTATTGGATGTCTCGTTCGATCTCTTTCGATCACATGGACGGCCGAACTACAATTCGGCGAGGAGGATCACAGGCCTTAGTGCTTGACCCAATAATCGACGGATACCGTCTCACTCGTGTCCTCATGGACGGCGGGAGTGGTCTTAGTTTAATATACGAGGACATTGTCCGTAGAATGGGGATAGACCCATCCAGAACTAAATAAAGCAACACCACCTTTGAAGGGGTGATACCAGGCGTTGCAGCCTGCGCCAGGGGCTCCGTCGTGCTGGAAGTAACATTCGGCTCCCCAGGCAACTCCAGAAGCGAAGAGCTGCTCTTCACTGTCGCACCCTTCCAAAGCAGCTATCATGCATTGCTAGGAAGAACGGCCTTCGCCCGCTTCAACGCATTGCCGTACTATGGCCACCTTACACTCAAGATGCTCGGTCCCCGCGGCGTTGTCACCGTTAGCGGAATCATAAAGCGCCCTTCACGCGCAGAGGAATACGCGGCGGCCCTGGCGGCCGGACTATAAGCGGCCTCCAGTTTTAGAAAACATGATTGGTCATCACGACCACAGACACAGTTAGACGAGTCTGGTAGCCCGGATAAATTCCAACAGGGCACTATATATGTAATCCCATAAGGAAAACCAGGGGCTGTCTATATTCAATACAACCCCATGCTTGGCTCGACCTTATTGGCAGGCCAATAGCTTACACTCTTATTATTAATCGCATACTTACGTTGCATCCTCCTACGAGTTTTTTCTTTTTTACAGACAACGTTCGCGCGATACCCTTCCAGGATACGGCACAACGGAGACAAAGGCGCAGGCGTGCAGCAGGGCCCCATGCAACAGGTTTCTTTTTAGATTAAGCCCCTGTGTAAACCTTTTCTACTGCCTCTTGTTGTTTAACCATCCCATGGGTTCTATACCCACAGAGGATACTGCCGTTTTTGGCATTTGGCCACGGCAGACTAAATTGCACGTACCTAGAAATAAAGGGCTTAAAATAGGCTCTTGTCAGCCTATCTTCTTTTACAAAAGACCGAATACCCTCGGGAGTGTTCGGCGTCACGAGTTTGGCCGTATATGCATCAGCTCCGAATCATGTCTTTGGTCAAAATGTTGGGTTTGCCCGGCTCCTGGGTTTGCCGCCATACGTTCCGCTATCATCCGGCTAAGGCAGGCCAAAGGAGAACTATTGCGATTGTTCCCTGGTTATTCCGGATGAGCACCTCACTAGAGAAAGCCGAAAACTGACCGCCATGATACAACAAGAGACTGTTCAATCACTCAAAGACTCACCGGAATCCCTAAAGATTCCTCTGCCTTAACGAAGGGCCGTTTTCCGGCCATGTACACACGCGCCCGTATTCGGATGCACGTGGAGGTACCGGGGGTTACATAGTAGCCCCACCATTAGACTCCCATGGCTAAGCGAAAATGTTACAACTATATACTCCAGTTGTCTAGTTCGGCGTGCGATCACCTCCTTAATGGACCAAGATGTTGGATCAAGTGTGATTATGCATATTTTTTCGCTAACACCCCCGCATTGTCCGCGAGGGGGATGAAGCCAATGACTGCTATCTTTCAGACTACTTATACATATAAGAATAGCCACAAAGGGAGGACAATCATACTTCCGGGCAAAAGTATATACATAGCCTCATAATTAAACTAAACATTGTTTTCTACAATGATTCGACTTATCACTCGAATAAAACACTCTTCGAGCTCTGTGCCTCTATCAATCGGGCACCTTCTGTGACTTGCGCTAAGTAGTGCTCGGCCAGATGTTGGCCTCCCGCCGGATCCTGGCTTGCTATTAGAGTGGCCTCCATATCCATCCAGTAGGCTTTAATGCAGGCTAGAGCCATCCGCGCACCCTCTATGCATGCCGACCTTCTCAGGGCGTCAATCCGAGAAACGGCTCCAAGGAATTGTTGCACCAAACCAAAGTAGTTGTCTGGCTTAGGCCCCTTTGGCCAAAGATGGTCTATTACAGACCGCATTGCAAGTCCGGACAACCTGTGGAGCTCCGCCATAGCATCCACCTTCTCATTCAGTGGCAGCGGGCGAGTGGGAGCATTAAACTGCGACCAGAAAAGCTTCTCCACTTCTTCATCGCCTTGACCCTCAAAGAACTTGACAGCGTCAGCTGTACTATTCGCCAAGCCCGCAGGACTCATGTGACCCGCTAGGGGAGCATACTTCGGATCCAAGAACTTCGTGTGCAGTAAGTACGAGCCCCCAGCCACGATTTTGTCAGATTGTTGGAGCTCCTCCCGCATACTCCGGATCTCGGTCCGCATCTCCTTGGCGGCATTACGTGTCTTGTCCAGCTCGGCCGAACTAGCCTTATTCTCCTTTTCAAGGAGTGCATACCGGTCGGCAGCATTTTTTAACTCTTCAGCCATTTCGGCTATCTTTTCGTAGCTTCGGCAACGAGCAGCCTGTTCGGCTCTCAACTCTTCAGCCACCTTTAGGGCAGCCCATTGCTAGCCCGAGCTTGTTCCTTGGCATGAGCAAGTTCCGCCCTTAGGGCCTCCATGGCAGCAGCACCATCTGCAGTGCACACATATTGCATTAATATTATGCCACTTTGGCATATTCCTACACATTATAATAAAAACCAAGCACATACCCTGGGACTCCTCAAGCCGTTTATTCACCAGTGTGATATTGGCATCGATGGATCCGATTTGCCTCCTTAGTTCGGCAACTTCAACAGACGGGTCGGCTGCCGGATCCTTGCATACCTGCGCACAGGTATGGCGCAGCCATCAGTATATGATCCCCCGTTTGCCGCCTATGGCGAGCAACCAGAGTCTCAGGGGCTACTATCTATAGGGACCACACCTAGCGCGTGCCTCATAACCAAAAAAATGTGCATTTTTTACATACCTCAAGGCCTTTGAGCAGGCTTGTAAATGCCTCATTGAAACCGCTGGTAGCGGATGAAATCCTCGTGAGCACTATGATCATTAAAGAGTGGTGCTCCTCCGAGAGCGCGGCTTGCTCCAGACGGCCCGTCAGTACGTCCGGCCGGACACTGAACTGCACCGGACCCTTCCCATCGCCCCCCGTAGGAGCCAAACGCTCCGGGCTTAGGGCGACTGACGTGTTCTCTTGCGGCTTCGGCAGATCCAGACTCCTCCGTGATGACGCCTCCGTGTCGCCTGCTTCATGAGGCGGAGAGCTGTGTGGAGTCTCCCTCTCCATCATCTCCGGACGAAGGTCCCCCAAGAACGAACTCTGGTGAGAAGAGCTGCTCGCCGGACTACAAAAGACGAAGTCCTGGTTATGGATCTCGGAGTAACACTACACCTTCCAATTGATGAATAACTTACGGCTCGGTGGAGGGCTGGCCCGTTGGTGGGCATGACGTGGTGAGGGCGCCCGTCGCGGCAGAGCCCCTTGGTGGTGTTTTCTTCCCTTGCTTGGGTGTCTCCGCCTCCAAATCTTCGGAGGTGGCCTTCTTCTTCCCGCGTGGGAAGGAGGCTTTGACCTCCCCTTCCCGACTATCCTCCATAGGAGGGTTAGCAATTTCCTCGGTCTGGATGCGCAACGCATGAAGTTTAGCTTCACTGCCCTTTCCTTCGCCTTTCCCTGAAGGGATTTTGCTAAGTGCCCGGTCCAGCATCTTTGCAATGGTTGGACTAGGCGGGCCTTCAGGAAGTGGCGCCGAACACCTGATTCTCTTTGCCTTGTCGAGCCATTCCTGGCCGTGCAGGGAGTGTTAGAATAATAATCATGATAAATATAAATGAAGTGTCCGGCTTTAAGGTTGCTTACTTGGGCATCTAGGCGATTGCAGGTTAGGCCCGCATCCTCGGTGGTGACCGGACACTTTGCTTGTGGTCCGAAGAATAATTTACACATTCCTTCGAGCGTCAGGCCGAAGAAGTGCTTAATAGTCCGCGGACCTTCCGGATTAAACTCCCACATACGGAGAGGCCGACGTTTGCACGGCAATATCCGCCAGACTAGCATTACTTGAATTATGTTGACAAGATTTATGTCCCTCCTAATAAGTTCCCGGATGCGATTCTGCAGTTCTGGTACATCGCTAGCAGGCCCATAACTCCGTCCCACATCGGTCCAAGACGCCAACTGTGATGGAGGGCCTGAGCGGAACTCGGGGGCAGCTACCCACTTTGTGCCTCTAGGAGCGGTGACATAGAACCATCTCCGTTGCCATACGTCGGACACTTCCGGAAAAGAACCCTCTGGCCATGGGGCATCGACATTCCTGCTTATTATGGCGCCTCCGCACTCCGCATGTTGCCCCTCGATCATCTTCGGCTTCACACTGAAGGTCTTTAGCCATAAGCCGAAATGTGGGTTGACGTGGAGAAAAGCCTCGCACACGATAATGAAAGACGAGATATGGAGGATGGCGTCTGGAGCCAGATCATGGAAATTCAAGCCATAGTAGAACATAAGCCCCCTCACAAAGGGGTCGAGGGTGAGGCCTAGGCCTCGGAGGAAGTGAGGAGTAAACACGACGCTCTCATTGGGCTCCGGCATGGGGATGACTTGCCCCGGAGCAGAAAGCCTGTGTTGGATATCGGCAGTCAGGTATCCGACCTCCCTAAGCTTCGCAATATCCTCCTCCTGAATTGAGGAGGCCACCCACCGGCCTACTGTGTCGGATCCAGACATACTGGAGGATCTGGGGCGTTGGAGCTTAGGCTTTGGGCGATGGAGCTCGAGGTATGAGAAGGAGAAGGAGAGGTGGAGACGAGGCGTAGGCCTCGACCCCTTTATAAAAGGGATGAATACCAAGAATCCTCAGTGTGACTGCTTGAGGCTTATCTAAAAAGAAACACGGAATTATACCAACAGTCACTGTGGGGTCGCATATGCCCAATTGATGAAAGATCCCATATTAAGAGGGACACGATCTCTGCTTTGGCAGGACGTGCCGATAAAACCTCCTCGCAATGCGAGTCGAGGTGGAGCAAGGAACGCTGGTGCGTGTTGAACCAGGTCGCGTTGCAAGGGCACGACGTACGAAGACTACCAGCAGAACGAATTTATGCTAAGGGTGTGTGAAGATCATCTTGCAGATCCGAACACAACCTACGTGTTCGATAATCACCTTGGAGTATTCGGAGGAGGAACCCGCCTTGCAATGCCAAAAACAAGACTACGCGCCAGAATCATCGTCATTGAAGCCTGGTTCAAGGTCTACCGAGGGAGTCCTGGATAAGGGGGTATCCGGACAGCCGGACTATATACATCGTCCGGACTATAGAAGCGTCAAGATACAAGACTCAAGACTTCGACTCGTGTCCGGGTGGGACTCTCCTTTGCGTGGAAGACAAGATTGGTGATCCGGATATTATGTTTCATTCCTTGTAACCGACTCCATGTAAACCCTAGCTCTCCGGTGTCTATATAAACCGGAGAGCATGGTCCTTAGAAGGCCGATCACAATTACAAGCATATAGCATCATAGGCTAGCTCTTAGGGTTTAGCCTCTATGATCTTGTGGTAGATCTACTCTTGTATTCCACATATCTTCAATATTAATCAAGCATGAAGTAGGGTTTTACCTCCATCGAGAGGGACCGAACCTGGGTAAACATTGTGTCCCTTGCTTCATGTTACCATCAGCCTAAGACGCACAGATCGGGACCCCCTACCCGAGATCCGCCGGTTTTGACACCGACATCCACGGTTACGGACATGCTCGAAAGTAGGGTACACCATGGGTCAACACTTAATAAATATGCACACTAAATTGCACTAAGGATGGCAGTGAGGCCATCGTGTTGAGTTGGCCATGAGTTGGTCGAGTTGTGATCTCCGTAAGGATCACGGGCCACGAGTTGGTCGGGTTGTGATCGCCGTAAGGATCACGGGCCACGAGTTGGTTGGGTTGTGATCGTCGTAAGGATCACAAGTGTGTTTTTGGCATTATCATGTTTATTGGTCACATCTGGTAAGCCAGTCAGGAGAATGAGTACCTGTTGAGCATAATCACAGTATGTTGGATGTATGGTTGCATTGTTACTTAAATGGTTAAATATCCTAATATTGTTTGTCATTATGTTTATGTTTATTTTGAGCTTGCAAGTACATTCAATGTACTGACCTGGCGTGTCATGCCAGATTGCAGATCATTTCGGATTTGATTGCTTGTTTGCCATGGAGTCCTTGTTTGCGAGCTAGGATAAGCGTTCCAGCCAGAGTCCCTGCGGAGTGGAGTTTCACCACCTTCATCATTGTTCTGCTGCTAGAGTTATTCTGCTGCTTCGAGTTGTTCTACTGCTTGCATAGAGCAACTGAGGATGGCATTGTGTCGTCGTGCCGATGTTATTCATTGTAATATCGGAGACCTTGTACTCATATTCGTGTAATAATAGAAAGCTGGTTTGTTCTATGCTAAGCAGTGCCGTATTCTAGAAGACTTCTCCTCGATCTCTAGGATGGAATACGGGGCGTTCCGGTTTCTCTGAGCCGGGGTGCCACACAATGATATATCAGATCTTAAGAAATTGTTAGCTAAGCTGAAACAAAAGACTCTAAATGCTAGAATGAAACATGACCCTACTTTTGCCACTTCACCTATATTTGTTACTAATAAGGATTATGAATTCTCTGTTGATCCTGAGATTATTACTTTAGTTGAATCTGATCCTTTCTATGGCACTGAATCTGGAACTGTTGTGGCACATCTCACCAAGTTAAATGATATAGCCACACTATTTACTAATGATGACAAGTCTCTCTATTATTATATCCTTAAGATATTTCCGTTCTCATTAAAGGGTGATGCTAAGACTTGGTTTAATTCTCTTGATCATGGTTGTGTCCGTAGTCCCCAGGATATGATTTATTACTTCTCTGCTAAATATTTTCCTGCTCATAAGAAACAAGCTACCTTGCGGGAAATATATAACTTTGTGCAAATCAAAGAGGAGAGGCTCCCACAAGCTTGGGGGAGGCTTCTCCGATTACTTAATGCTTTGCCTGATCACCCTCTTAAGAAAAATGAAATACTTGATATCTTCTATAATGGACTAACTGATGCTTCCAAGGACCACTTGGATAGTTGTGCTGGTTGTGTTTTCAGGGAAAGAACAGTCGATGAAGCTGAATTATGATTGAACAATATGTTGGCAAATGAAAATAATTGGACTCTTCCTGAGTCAATTCATGAGGCAATTCCTGTACCAATTGAGCCAACTCCTGAGCCTATTCCTAAACCCACTCCGAAGAAGAGAGGTGTTCTATTTCTCAGTCCTGAAGATATGCAAGAGGCAAAGAAATCAATGAAAGAGAAAGGTATTAAAGCTGAAAACATTAAGAATTTACCTCCTATTGAAGAAATACATGGTCTTAATATACCGCCCGTTGAAGAACCGCATTGTCTTGATAACCCGACACTGGTAGTAAAGGTAAATTCTCTCTATAGATATGATAAAGTTGAAATCCCGTCTACTAAATTTCATTGCCCATGCTTAGATGAATTTGATGACTTTATGGATAGACAAGCAAATTTCAATGATTATGTTAGTAGACAATTAAAGAATAATGCTTATATGATAAGACGCTTGAGTGATTATGTGGCTAGAGTTAAGGGTGAACTTAAACTCACTAGTAAACATGCTTCTATGGTTGCCACTCAAGCTGAACAAGTACTTAAGGATTAGAATGAATTGCTAGTTGAACTAAATAATAAACATGACTTTGCTGTTAGAGTGGCTACTAGAACTGGTAAAATGACTGAGGAACCTTTGTATCCTGAAGGCCACCCTAAGAGAATTGAACAAGATTCTCAGAATAATAATCTAGATGCTCCTAGTTCTTCTAAGAAGAAGAGAAATAAAAAAGACAGTACTTTGCATGCTTCTAGTGAACCTGATGTAGAAACACCTGAGAATCCTAATAATACTTCTATCTCTGATGCTGAAACACAATCAGGAGATGAACATGAACATGAGGATAATGTTAATAATGATGTTCATGTAGACGCCCAACCTAGTAATAACAATGATGTAGAAATTGAACCCGCTGTTGGTCTAGATAACCCGCAATCAAGAAACCAACGTTATGATAAGAGAGATTTTGTTGCTAGGAAGCATGGTAGAGAAAGAGAACCATGGGTTCAGAAACCCATGCACTTTCCTCCTAAACCATCCAAGACAAAGGATGATGAGGACTTTGAGCGTTTTGCTGAAATGATTAGACCTATTTTCTTACGCATGCGCTTAACTGATATGCTTAAAACAAACCCTTATGCTAAATATATGAAAGATATCATCACTAATAAGAGGAAAATACCTAAAGCTGAGATTTCCACCATGCTCGCTAACTATACCTTTAAGGATGGAATACCTAAGAAACTTGGTGATCCCGAAGTGCCCACTATACCATGCTTCATAAAAAGAAATTATGTTAAAACTGCTTTATGTGATTTAGGAACCGGTATTAGTGTTATGCCTCTTTCCTTGTACCGTAGACTTGAATTAAGTAAGTTGACACCCACTGAGATATACTTGCAAATGCCTGATAAGTCAACTTCTATACCTGTCGGCATTTGTGAGGACGTGTCTGTTGTTGTTGCGGATGTTACTATCTTAACAGACTACGTCATTCTTGATATTCCTGAGGACGCTAGTATGTCGATTATCCTTGGTAGACCTTTTTTAAACACTGCAGGTGCTGTTATTGATTGCAACAAAGGCAATGTCACCTTTCATGTTAATGGAAATGAGCATACGGTACATTTTCCGAGGAAACAACCTCAAGTTCACAGCATAAATTCTATTGAGAAAATTCCATTAATCATTATTGGAGGTTTTGAATTTCCTCACCCTACTGTCAAGAAAAAGTATGATATTCTTATTGTTGGGAATGTACATATCCCTGTTGAGGTAACCTAGTGTCACTTCGAAATTTCTCCAGTTCCGTGTTATTCGGAATGAGTTTGTTAACAAGACTTGATCAACCTTGTTAGTGGATTCATTTTGATGATCATGAGATGGATGAAACTAGAAGGCACAATCTTTTGTACCCTCTTTTTACTTTCTGTTATTTAAAACAAATAAAGCAAAAATAGTAATATCTGTCTGTTTTTTGAGTTATTCGTGCAATAAAAAAATATCCCGAAAATAAAAGTGCTCCAAATGCCCTGCAAATTTAGTATGATTTTTTATGGAATATTTGCGGATTTTAGGCACTGAAATCACTGCAAGAGGGGCAAGCACCAGGCCACAAGAGTGGAGGGCGTGCCCACACCCTCTGGGGATGCCCCCCTGTCTCGTGGGCCCCTGGTGGACCCCCTCCACTTATGCCATTACCCACACACTCCATCTTCTTCACAAAAAAATCCACATCCAACTCAAGCACAAGTTCTAGCTCATTTTGCTGCGATTTTCGATCTCCTTGCTCAAAGCTCCATTCACAGAACTGCTTTGGGAGATTGTTGCTTGGTATGTGACTCCTCCATTGGTCCAATTAGTTTTTGTTTTAGTGCTTTATTCATTCCAAATCCTTGCTTCCTTGGTGACCCTGTTCTTGAGCTTGCATGTTAAATTTATGAGGTCCCAAGTAATTCTAATGCATGATATAGGCTCTAGGCACTGGTAGGAGTAGTTGCTATCAATCTTGTTTAGTTTTATTCACTTCTATTTTGAAGTTACTAAAATTTCAGAAATTTTCAGAAAATGTTAAGGAGATTTTTGAGGGGCTCTTCTAGCCAAGGCTCCCTGGAAAAACAAGCTAAAGAGAAGGAAAAGGCCAAGTATAATCTTCCTCGCATAGTGGAAGTACAGTCGTGTGAATGGCCCTGTGATGATTTCTTAAGAGAAGCCGGAATATATGAAGACTTTTATTCTTTGATTGAAAATTCTAGCCTCACCGATTTCCTCCACGACCGGATCGATCAGTATCTCTTACTTACCAATACTTTCGTGCAAAACTTTTATTATTATCCTAAGAAGTCACCGCCTTCAGTATCATTTCATTTATATGATGAATTCAGGGAAATGTCTTTACGTGATTTTTGCGCGGTATGTAGGATACCTTTGAGGGAAAATTAGAGGAACCACATCCTAGGGATGTGGATGGCTTTGTTATCACTATCATTATAGGGGATCCAAAGAAGGGTTCCGACGCGAGAATCTCTAGCATACACTTTCCTGTTTTACGCTACTTTGCCATATTTGCTAGTAGATGCTTGATTGGTCGTGGAAATAGTGGAAACTTCAATGTTCCAGATATTATTATTCTATTCCATGCCTTGTTTGGTGATAATAGTTTTAGTATGGGTGTCGTTATTGCTAAACTTCTAAACCTGAATTGTACAAAAGGCCCCGTCTTTGGAGGTGTCTATGCTGCACGTCTTGCTAAACATTTTGAGATACCTATTAGGCACTATGAGAAAGAGGAGACAATATTGCCTCCTTACATTTTAGATTACAGGAGCATTGTAGCACATGAGTTTATTGTTCATAATGATGATAAGATGCTCATGTATAACTTGAGATTTAATAAGAAACATAATGAGACTATTATTCTGTCTACACCTCTGTTGTTTGATTTGACTGCAGATAATTATCTTGTCACGCCGGAAGCGGTGTATACTCATCGAGGCCAAGCATCCACTCCAGAGCCTGAGCCCAAGCCGGAACCTTCACCGGAACCTTATCATGCATCATCTTATCAGTGGGATCCGGAGGAGACGGCCAGCCAATGGTATCCTGATTACACCCCTCAGTACACCGGGGAGAGTAGCCGCGGTCCGTGGCATTAGACCAACTTAGGCCAAAAGCCTAAGCTTGGGGGAGTACGTATTTCTCACCAACTTTACATTCATGTTCACACACTATTCTAGTCATCGATGCTCATACTCTTTCATTGTATTATCCATGTTAGTTTAATTTTCTTTTTCTAGTTTTCTTCTTGTGTGTTTGATAAACCTTAAGAAAAACCAAAAAAATTAGTTAGTTTAATTTCCATGCTTGTAGTAGAAATTAAAATGAAGACCCAAAAAGATCTCTCATTCTTCTTTTACTTGTTGGGAGCTTTCCCGTGTAAATAGTTTTATTTTCTTTTTTCTTTCCTTTGGGGGGATAAGAGTAGAAGACCATATTGAAAATGTTTAGTGGCTCTTATATGCATCATTGTTTATTTAACTTAGAGCATGTATTACCTTGTCTTCTCTCTTGAGTTGAATGCTTGCAGATTCCAGCTTAGTCCAATGCACGTGCACTATTATTATTATACACATTGTTCGGTCGTGCAAGTGAAAGGCAATAATGACGATGTATGATGGACTGATTGAGATGAGAAAAGCTGGTATGAACTCAACCTCTCTTGTTTTTGTAAATATGATGAGTTCATCGTTCTTGATTCAGCTTAATATGAAGTAAACATATTTGCAATGACATTTAGAGATTATAGTTGCTTATGCCATGCTTGATTAGCTATGAGTTATAATGGTTTACCTTGCATGCCAACATGCTATTAGAATGATTATAATGTGGTATGATGGGATGGTATCCTCCTTTGAATGATTTGAGTTACTCGACTTGGAACATGTTCACGCATTTAGTTGAAACAAAATCAACATAGCCTTCACGATATTTATGTTCATGGTGGATTATATCCTACTCATGCTTGTATTCGATGTGAATTAATTTTAATGCATGTTTATGACTATTGTCGCTCTCTTAGTTGGTCGCTTCCCAGTCTTTTGCTAGCCTTCTCCTGTACTAAGCGGGAATGCTGCTTGTGCATCCAAAATCCTTAAACCCCAAAGTTATTCCATATGAGTCCACCATACCTTCCTATATGCGGTATCTACCTGCCGTTCCAAGTAAATTTTTATGTGCCAAACTCCAAACCTTCAAATGAAATTTTGTTTTGTATGCCCGAGCAGCTCATGTTTCAACTAGGGCTACCTATATCTTCCATGCTAGGTGATGCCCCCAATTCAATCATACACTAATCATACACGCAAATGTGTACGATCAAGATCAGGGACTCACGAGAAGATATCACAACACAACTCTAGACACAAATTAAAATAATACAAGCTTTATATTACAAGCCAGGGGCCTCGAGGGCTCGAATACATAAGCTCGAAAACACAAGAGTCAGCGGAAGCAACAATATCTGAGTACAGACATAAGTTAAACAAATTTTCCTTAAGAAGGCTAGCACAAAAGCAACATCGATCGAAAAGGCAAGGCCTCCTGCCTGGGAGCCTCCTAACTACTCCTGGTCATCGGCGGTCTCCGTCACGTGGTAGTAGGCACCCTCGGGGTAGTAGCAGTCGTCAAAGGTGTCATCTAGCTCCTGGGCTCCGACATCTGGTTGCATCAACCGGAAAGAAAAAGAAAGGGAGAAAGGGGGAAGCAAAGCAACCGTGAGTACTCATCCAAAGTACTCGCAAGCAAGGATCTACACTACATATGCAACATTATCAAAGGAAGGCTGTATATGTGGACTGGGCTACAAAAATGCCAGAATAGAGAGAAGGCCTAGTCCTATCGAAGACTAGCATCTTCTGGAAACCACCATCTTGCAGCAAACAGGAGGGAGTAGAGTAGTATAAAGTGAAGTAGTAGTAGTATTATCAACCTCGGCCAGAGATCCTTGCTCAACTCCCTGCGAGAAAGCAATCCCAGAGCCATACTATCCAGTTATCACCTCATCACAATCCAATTCTCATCACAAGTATCCAGTTCTAGTTGTATCGATCGGGATACAACTCCGAGTGTCCGTTACTGTAGGACAGGCTATCGATAGATGTTTTCTTCCCTGCAGGGGTGCACCAACTTACCCACCACGCTCGATTAACTCCGGCCGGACACACTTTCTTGGGTCATGCCCGGCCTCGGCCAAACAATACGCCGCAATCCGACCTAGGCTTAATAGAGAGGCCAGCACGCCGGACTAAACCTATGCCCCCAGGGGTCATGGGCCATCTCCCCGGAAACTCCTGCACGTTGCGTACGCGGCCGGTGAGCAGACCTAGCTACCTCCTTCAACAAGGCAGGTTCTTACGTAGTCCAACCCGGCGCGCGCCGCTCAGTCGCTGACGTCCATTAAGCTTCGGCTGATGTATACGACGCAGAACGCCCATACTATGCCCACGTGATGGTTAGTGCTATCAGGCCAGAGGCCCCTCGGATCAAATATCCAAATCGTAGTGGATTAGGAACGCGCTGTAACAAGCAGAGACTCACGAAAGATGTGACCCCGATGCCCCGTCTCGAGGACTTGCGGCAATGGGCTAGGAATGCCCGGCCACGCCTCTTAATTATCTCGCGGGCACCCTCCAGGTCAACTCGACTCCACATCACTCGCAATTAAGCTCGCACGGGCACCCCTCAGGGTCGACCCGTCTTTCCAAGTAACATTGGTAAAGTCCAAGTATCCGTGTGTCCAAACATCAAGGGGAAAACCCGAGGAATCACCCCCGATGAATTCCACTAGATGTAATCATCAAGGTGAACGTAAGAGGAATCACCCCCGAGGTTCACACTTGAGGGGTTGCACGACAGAGCCGTATCGGAAGTGGTTAAGGAGGAAATCACCCTCGATGACCACGACCGAATGACTACACTACAGGGTTAACATCAGAAGTGCTGAAGAGGTCTCACCCTCGGTACTCGATAGTAACCCAGTAGTGTCGAACAACTAAGGGGAAAGTGATGTGCGGTGCCGGGGCGTCGTCTTCGATCCCGTTGATCGGGTCTTCGATGATGAAGTGGGGGCAACAAGGACAAGGTGGGGGGTCACTGACGGGTCACTAACCAACCTATACTAAGCAGATTAGGATAAGCAGGTAGGTAACAATGAGCAGGTTACAAAAGCAGGCTATGCATCAGAATAGGAGCAAACAATAACAGTAGCAAAATCGAATGCAAGCATGAGAGAATGGAATGGGCGATATTGGGATGATCAAAAGGGGGGGCTTGCCTGGTTGCTATGGCAAGGAGGGGTCGTCGTCGACGTAATCGATCACAGGGGCAGCATCGGTCTCGGTGTCTACCAGAGGGAAGAGGGGGAAGAAACAGTAAATATAAAAGCAAACATAGCATCACAAAGCATAATGTGGCAAAAAGTTGTGTCGGGTGTGACCTAACGTATGGCTACAAGATATAGGTGAAGGGGGAATTCAACCGGGAATGTTTTCCCGGTTCCGAACCTGTGTCAGACAGATGACCGGAGGGGGAATGTTCCATGTTCAGATAGTTAGAGGCATCTGACAGGTAAACGAACCGCGTATTCGGATTCGCCTCGTCGTTATGAGCAACTTTCATGTAGAAAACATTTTCATCGGAGTTACGGATTAATTTCTAGGAATTTTCAAAGTTTTATTAATATGATGGAACTAAACCAATTCGAAAATAAATATTAAATTGCTACATGCACACACAAAGTGTACATAGCAAAGCAGCACAGAGGCTGATAGTGGGCCCCGTTGACTGCCCAGTCAGCAGTCAACGTTGACACGTTGACTGGTCAACAAAGTCGAACGGGCCCACACGTCATCTGGCCGCAGTCGCTGACTGTTGGGCCCAGTCAAACGCCATGTCAGCAGCGTCAAAGCTGACGCGTGGGCCCACTGTTATTAATCTAATCCTAGCAGAAAATTAAACAGGGTTTACTTAACGGTGGGGCCTGGTTGTCATTCACTCTAGGCTATCCTAATCCGCGTCATTAGCGCCTAATGACGACGGACACGTCAGCGCCGCCGGAGTTACGCCGGCGACGATGCAACCGACGGCGAAACTTCACCGCGCGGGCGCTACAGGGCACCAAAACGCGCGTGGTTTGCGGCTACAGCTAGCTGGCGATGCGGCGCATCTGATGGAGGAAGCAGCAGAGGCGGGGGTGGCCGGAGTGGTGCCGGCGACAAGCCGTGGCGGTGGCGGTGTTCGGGCGTGGACGTAAACGGCATTAGCAGACTCGGGGAAACGCAGGCGCGTGCGCGTTGGGCTCCTGGGAACCTCACGAACTCGCCTACAAGCTTGAACGTGAGCTACGACAACGATGGCCACGGCGACGAGCTTCACCATGGCTGCGGGGCAGCACCAATGGTGACGGCAACTAGGGGCGAGGTCGACGGCGCTAGCATAGGGGAAGGGTCGGAGAGCTTACGTAGGAGCTCACGGTGGCTCGTTGGAAGGTTAGGAGCAGCAGGGCGCTGGAATCGGAGAGGAACGCCGGTGGCTGCCGAGGAAGAAGAAGAAGGCGTCGGCGTCGATGCAGGGGCGCCGAGCTCAAGGGCTGGTCGTGGGTGAAGGAGAGGTCGATGGCGGAGCCCTTGGCGCGGTCCTAGACGAAAGGGGCAGCAGAGAGCGCGTAGACGGTGTCGGCCGTGGCGACTGCAGTGGTGGCCGTGGCGGATCTGGGTGAGGAGGATCTGGTGGGGAGAGGGAGAGGCGGAGTGGGAGAGCAGCATGGAGAGGGCAAGTGGGGAGGGAGCCCGGGGGGGTGCTGCGTCGGTGTCCTTATCCCCTTGTCGGCGTGGCCGGCGAGGTGGTCGGGCGGGAGCACGTCCCTGTTGCGGTCTGAGACCGAGGAACAGGAAGCAGGGAGAGGGGCAACCGGTGCGAGTGGGCCGAGGCCCAGGAGGATGGGCCGAAGCCTAAGGGGAGGCCAGGGGCTCTCCCACCCCTTCTTTCCTTTTTTTGTTTGTTTTTATTTTCCAACAGCTTTTGCCTTTTCTTTTAGCCACTAATGACTTTGCAAAATCATGCCACTGGCTAAAATAATTTCAAAGAATTATTGTGCAATGCCAAAAAATTAATTGTGAGGCTTTTGAAATAGTTTGCAACCTTCGTAATTTCAAAAGGCATTTAAACTATAGTTTTAGCCACTGTTTTAAAGTGGTTTAGGGCACTTGACATTTGCAAAAATATTGGTTCACTACCAATATTAGTTATGGATTATTTGGCACATGAAGAACATTTTAGTTTTCATGTTTGAGAAATTTTGAATTTCACTCATAATTTGAATTAGAATTTGACTTGGATTTTTCATCAAGTGATAACTAGCTCAGTAAGCATGGTGACCTGGCACCATTAACAGGGGATTACTGTAGCATGACACTGGGGGTGTTACAAGTGGACTCCGCTCCTCATTCACGAGAAAGGGCCGGTAACTGGGATGCCTAGTCCCATGATCCAAAAAGATCAAAGCAAATCAATATAATTAAACAAAACTCCCCAGGGTTGTTGTTAGTTGGAGGTACTCGTTGTTTCGAGCAAGCCATGGATTGATGCTTGTTGGTGGTGGGGGAGTATAACCTTTTACCATTCTGTTTGGGAACTGCCTATAATGCATGTAGTATGGAAGATACAACCATCTCATAGTTGTTGCATTGACAGCGAAAGTATGCAGCTCAAAATGTTATTCAATCTCTATTTTAAAATCGAGCGCTGGCACCTCTACAAATCCCTGCTTCCCTCTGCGAAGGGCCTATCTATTTACCTTTATGTTGAGTCATCACCTTCTTATTAAAAAGCACCCGCTAGAGAGCACACTGTCATTTGCATTCATTACTATTGGTTTATATTGGGTATGACTTGACTGGATCTCTTTTACCATGAATTACAATGTTTAGTCAGTCCTTGATCTTTAAAGGTGCTCTGCATTTATGTTTTGCGGTCTCAGAAAGGGCTAGCGAGACACCATTTTGCTATGTCATGTTATGATTGTTTTGAGAAAGTGTTGTCATCCGAGTTTTATTATTATGGCCCGCTAGCTGATTATGCCATTGATATGAGTAATTATGAGACCGAGGTGTTATTGTGAGTATGGTTAGTTCATAATATTTGCTGAAACCTGAATGCTGGCTTTGCATGTTTACAACAACAAGAGCAAATACAGTTTGTGAAAGTTTTTCTTTATCACTTTCAGTTTATCAACTGAATGGCTTGAGGACAAGCAAATGTTTAAGCTTGGGGGAGTTGATACGTCTCCAACGTATCTACTTTTCCAAACACTTTTGCCCTTGTTTTGGACTCTAACTTGCATGATTTGAATGAAACTAACCTGGACTGACGCTATTTTCAGCAGAACTGCCATGATGTTGTTTTATGTGTGGAAAACAAAAGTTCTCGGAATGACCTGAAAATCCTCGGAGATAAGTTTCATAAAATATAAAAAATACTAGCAAAAGATGAAGACCAGGGGGCCCACACCCTGTCCACGAGGGTGGGGGGCGCTCCCACCCCCTCTGGGCGTGCCCCCTGTCTCGTGGGCCCCCTGGAGCTCCGCCAACCTCAACTCCAACTCCATATATTCCGTCTCGCGGAGAAAAAAATCTGAGAGGAAGTTTCATCGCGTTCTATGATACAGAGCCGCCGCCAAGCCCTAATCTCTCTCGGGAGGGCTGATCTGGAGTCCGTTCGGGGCTCCGGAGAGGGGGATTCGTCGTCGTCGTCATCATTAACCATCCTCCATCACCAATTTCATGATGCTCACCACCGTGCATGAGTAATTCCATCGTAGGCTTGCTGGACGGTGATGGGTAGGATGAGATTTACCATGTAATCAAGTTAGTTTTGTTAGGGTTTGATCCCTAGTATCCACTATGTTCTGAGATTGATGTTGCTATGACTTTGCTATGCTTAATGCTTGTCACTAGAGCCCGAGTGCCATGATTTAAGATCTGAACCTATTATGTTTTCATGAATATCTGTGTGTTCTTGATCCTATCTTGCAAGTCTATAGTCACCTATTATGTGTTATGATCCGACAACCCCAAAGTGACAATAATCAGGATACTTCTCGGTGATGACCGTAGTTTGAGGAGTTCATGTATTCACTATGTGTTAATGCTTTGGTGTGGTACTCTATTAAAAGGAGGCTTTAATATCCCTTAGTTTCCACTAGGACCCCGCTGCCACGGGAGGGTAGGACAAAAGATGTCATGCAAGTTCTTTTCCATAAGCACGTATGACTATATTCAGAATACATGCCTACATTACATTGATGAATTGGAGCTAGTTCTGTGTCACCCTATGTTATAGCTATTACATGAGGAATCGCATCCGACATAATTATCCATCACTGATCCAATGCCTCCGAGCTTTTCATATACTGTGCTTCGCTTATTTACTTTTTCATTGCTACTGTTACAATCACTACAATACTGCTATCATTACTATCTTTTCCTTTACCACTGTTACCATTACTATCATACAATTTTGCTACTAAATACTTTGCTGCAGATACTAAGTTATCCAGGTGTGGTTGAATTGACAACTCAACTACTAATACTTAAGAATATTCTTTGGCTCCCCTTGTGTCGAATCAATAAATTTGGGTTGAATACTATACCCTCGAAAGTTGTTGCGATCCCCTACACTTGTGGGTTATCACGGTACCATAGTATACGGGTGCAAAGAATGTATACAAAGGAAAGGAAAAAATTAAGTAATAAGCTGATGCTGCAGATATGGAGCCGCAAATTATTTTCCATGGTAATTTGATCAGTATGCCTAGGCGTACTTGTACAAATAGTGCTATAAGCAATAAGGCCATTTAACATGCCATGACCGAGGGTGGTGTTGGAAATATGCCCTAGAGGCAATAATAAATTAGTTATTATTATTATATTTCCTTGTTCATGATAATCGTTTATTATACATGCTATAATTGTATTGATAGGAAACTCGGATACATGTGTGGGTACATAGACAACACCATGTCCCTAGTAAGCCTCTAATTGACTAGCTCGTTGATCAATAGATGGTTACGGTTTCTTGACCATGGACATTGGATGTCGTTGATAACGGGATCACATCATTAGGAGAATGATGTGATGGACAAGACCCAATCCTAAGCCTAGCACAAAGATCGTGTAGTTCGTATGCTAAAGCTTTTCTAATGTCAAGTATCATTTCCTTAGACCATGAGATTGTGCAACTCCCGGATACCGTAGGAATGCTTTGGGTGTACCAAACATCATAACGTAACTGGGTGGCTATAAAGGTGCACTACGGGTATCTCCGAAAGTGTCTGTTGGGTTGGCACGAATCGAGACTGGGATTTGTCAGTTTGGTTGACGGAGAGGTATCTCTGGGCCCACTCGGTAGGACATCATCATAATGTGGACAATGTGACCAAGGGGTTGATCACGGGATGATGTGTTACGAAACGAGTAAAGAGACTTGCCGGTAACGAGATTGAACAAGGTATCGGCATACCGACGATCGAATCTCGGGCAAGTACAATACCGCTAGACAAAGGGAATTGTATACGGGATTGATTGAGTCCTTGACATCATGGTTCATCCGATGAGATCATCGTGGAACATGTGGGAGCCAACATGGGTATCCAGATCCCGCTGTTGGTTATTGACTGGAGAACGTCGCGGTCATGTCTGCATGGTTCCCGAACCCATAGGGTCTACACACTTAAGGTTCGATGACCCTAGGGTTATAGGGAATAGATATACGTGGTTACTGAATGTTGTTCGGAGTCCCGGATGAGATTTCGGACGTCATGAGGAGTTCCGGAATGGTCTGGAGGTAAAGATTTATATATGGGAAGTCCTGTTTTGGTCACCGGAAAAGTTTCGGGTGTTATCGGTAATGTACCGGGACCACCGGGAGGGTCCCGGGGGTCCACCAAGTGGGGCCACCAGCCCCAGAGGGTAGCATGGGCCAAGTGTGGGAGGGGACCAGCCCCAGGTGGGCTGGTGCATCCCCGTCCCCCACAAGGGCCCAAGGCGCCTAGGGTTTGGGGAGGGGGCTCCTCCACCTTGCGTGGGGGGCAAGTTCCCCCCCTCTACCCCCCTTGGCCGCCACCCTAGATGGGTTTTTGGGGCAGCCGCACCCCTTGGGGTGGGAACCCTAAAGGGAGCGCAGCCCCCTCCCTCTCCCCTATATATACTTGAGGTTTTGGGGCTGCCAGACATAAGAGTTTCCACCTCTCCCTGGCGCAGCCCTACCTCTCTTTCTCCTCATCTCTCGCGGTGCTTGGCGAAGCCCTGCTGGAATACAACGCTCCTTCATCACCACCACGTTGTTGTGCTACTGCTGGACGGAGTCTTCCTCAACCTCTCCCTCTCTCCTTGCTGGATCAAGGCATGGGAGACGTCACCGGGTTGTACGTGTGTTGAACACGGAGGTGCCGTCCGTTCGGCACTAGGATCTCTGGTGATTTGGATCACGACGAGTACAACTCCTTCAACCCCGTTCTCTTGAACGCTTCCGCTTAGCGATCTACAAGGGTATGTAGATGTACTCCCCTCTCTCTCGTTGCTAATCTCTCCATAGATAGATCTTGGTGACTCGTAGGAAAATTTTGAATTTCTGCTAGTTCCCCAATAGTGGCATCATGAGCTAGGTCTATTGCGTAGATTCTTTGCACGAGTAGAACACAAAGTAGTTGTGGGCGTTGATTTTGTTCAATATGCTTACCATTACTAGTCCAATCTTGTTTCGACGGTATTGTGGGATGAAGCGGCCCGGACCAACCTTACACGTACACTTACGTGAGACAGGTTCCACCGACTGACATGCACTTGTTGCATAAGGTGGCTAGCGGGTGCAGTCTCTCCCACATTAGTCGGATCGGATTGCATGAAAAGGGTCCTTATGAAGGGTAAATAGCAATTGGCATATCACGTTGTGGCTTTTGCGTAGGTAAGAAATGTTCTTGCTAGAAACCCATAGCAGCCATGCAAAACATGCAAACAACAATTAGAGGACGTCTAACTTGTTTTTGCAGGGTATGCTATGTGATGTGATATGGCCAAAAAGAATGTGATGAATGTTATGTGATGTATGAGATTGATCATGTTCTTGTAATAGGAATCACGACTTGCATGTCGATGAGTATGACAACGGCAAGAGCCATAGGAGTTGTCTTAATTTATTGTATGACCTGCATGTCATTGAACAACGCCACGTAAGTACTTTACTTATTGCTAACCGGTAGCCATAGTAGTAGAAGTAATAAGTTGGCGAGACAACTTCATGGAGACACGATGATGGAGATCATGATGATGGAGATCATGGTGTCATGCCGGTGATGATGATGATCATGGAGCCCCGAAGATGGAGATCAAAAGGAGCAAAATGATATTGGCCATATCATGTCACTATTTGATTGCATGTGATGTTTATCATGTTTATGCATCTTATTTGCTTAGAACGACGGTAGTAAATAAGATGATCCCTCATTAAAATTTCAAGAAAGTGTTCCCCCTAACTGTGCACCGTTGCGAAAGTTCATCATTTCGAAGCACCACGTGATTATTGGGTGTGATAGATTCTAATGTTCACATACAACGGGTGTAAGCCAGATTTACACACGCGAACACTTAGGTTAACTTGACGAGCCTAGCATGTACAGACATGGCCTCGGAACACAAGAGACCGAAAGGTCGAGCATGAGTCGTATGGTGGATACGATCAACATGAAGATGTTCACCGATGATGACTAGTCCGTCTCACGTGATGATCGGACACAGCCTAGTTGATTCGGATCATGTAATCACTTAGATGACGGGAGGGATGTCTATCTGAGTGGCAGTTTATTAGATGAACTTAATTATACTGAACATAGTCAAAAGCCCTTTGCAAATTATGTCATAGCTCGCGCTTTAGTTCCACTGTTTTAGATATGTTCCTAGGGAAAATACAGTTGAAAGTTGACAGTAGCAATTATGCGGATAGTAGAAGGCTTATGTCCTTAATGCACCGCTCGGTGTGCTGGACCTCGAACGTGGTCTATGGATGTTGCAAACATCTGACATACACGTTTTGATGACCACATGATAGTTCGGTAATGTTAAACGGTTTAGAATTGAGGCACCAAAGACGTTTTTTGAAATGTCACGGAACATATGAGATGTTCTGAGGGCTGAAATTGGGATTTCAGGCTCGTGCCCACGTCAAGAGGTATGAGACCTCCGACGAGTTTTCTAGCCTACAAACTAAGGGAGAAGATCTCAATCGTTGAGCTTGTGCTCAGATTGTGTGAGTACAACAATCACTTGAATCAAGTGGGAGTTGATCTTCCAGATGAGATAGTGATGTTTCTCCAAAGTCATTGCCACCAAGCTGCTAGAGCTTCGTGATGAACTATAACATATCAGGGATAGATATGATGATCCTTGAAATATTCGCAATGTTCGACACCGCGAAAGTAGAAATCAAGAAGGAGCATCAATTGTTGATGGTTAGTAAAACCACTAGTTTCAAGAAGGGCAAGGGCAAGAAGGGGTACTTCATGAAATGGCAAATCAGTTGCTGCTCCAGTGAAGAAACCCAAGGTTGAACCCAAACCTGAGACTAAGTGCTTCTGTAATGAGAGGAACGGACACTGAAGCAGAACCACCCTAGATACTTAGTAGATAAGAAGGCAGGCAAGGTCGACAGAAGTATATTGGATATACATTGAATCAAATGTGTACTTTACTAGTACTCCTAGTAGCACCAGGGTATTGAGATACCGGTTCGATTGCTAAGTGTTAGTAACTCGAAGTAAAAGGCTACGGAACAAACGGAGACTAGCTAAAAGTGAGATAACAATGTGTGTTGGAAGTGTTTCCAAGGTTGATGTGATCAAACATTGCACGCTCCCTCTACCATCAAGATTAGTATTAAACCTGAATAATTGTCATTTGGTGTTTGCGTTGAGCATAGACATGATTGGATTATGTTTATCGCAACACGGTTATTAATTTAAGGAGAATAATGGTTACTCTATTTATTTGAATAATACCTTCAATGGTCTTGCACCTAAAGGAATGGTTTATTGAATCTCGATCGTAGTGATACACATTTTCATGCCAAAAGATATAAGATAGTAATGATAGTACCACTTACTTGTGGCACTGCCATGTAAGTCATATTGGTATAAAATGCATGAAGAAGCTCCATGTTGATGGATCTTTGGACTCACTCGTTTTTGAAAAGTTTGAGACATGCGAACCATGTCTATTGGTGTATACGCATGAAGAAACTCCATGCAGATGGATCGTTTGGACTCACTTGATTTTGAATCACTTGAGATATGCAAATCATACCACATGGGCAAGATGACTGAAAAGCCTCGTTTTCAGTAAGATGGAACAAGATAGCAACTTGTTGGAAGTAACACATTTTGATGTGTGCAGTCCAATGAGTGCTGAGGCATGCAGTGAATATCGTTATGTTCTTACTTCACAGATGATTCGAGTAGATGTTGAGTATATTTACTTGATGAAACACAAGTCTGAATTATTGAATGGTCCAAGTAATTTCAGAGTGAAGTTGAAGATCATCGTAAAAAGAGGATAAAATGTCTATGATATGATCATAGAGATGAGTATCTGATTACGAGCTTTGGCACGCAATTAAGACATTGTGGAAATTGTTTCACAATTAATACCGCCTGGAACACCATAGTGTGATGGTGTGTCCGAACATCATAGTTGCACCCTATTGGATATGGTGCGTACCATGATGTCTCTTATCGAATTACCACTATCGTTCATGGGTTAGGCATTAGAGACAATCACATTCACTTCAAATAGGGCACCACATAATTCCTTTGAGATGACACTGTATGAACTATGGTTTAGAGAAACCTAAGCTGTCGTTTCTTGAAAGTTTGGGGCTGCGACGCTTATGTGAAAAGTTTCATCCTGATAAGCTCGAACCCAAAGCGGATAAATACATCTTCATAGGACACCTAAAACAGTTGGGTATACCTCCTATTTCAGATCCGGAAGCAAAAGTGATTGTTTCTAGAAACGGGTCCTTTCTCGAGGAAAGGTTTCTCTCGAAAGAATTGAGTGGGAGGATGGTGGAGACTTGATATGGTTATTGAACCGTCACTACAACTAGTGTGTAGCAGGGCACAGGAAGTTGTTCCAGTGGCACCTACACCAATAGAAGTGGAAGCTGATGATAGTGATCATGAAGCTTTGGATCAAGTCACTACCGAACCTCGTAGGGCGACAAGGATGCGTACTACTTCAGAGTGGTACAGTAATCATGTCTTAGAGGTCATGTTGCTAGACAACAATGAACCTACGAGCTATGGAGAAGCAATGGTGGGCCCGGATTCCGACAAATGGCTCGAGGCCATAAAATCCGAGAGTGGATCCATGTATAAGAACAAAGTGTGGACTTTGGAAGAACTGCTTGATGGTCGTAAGGCTATTGGGTACAGATTTTAAAAGGAAGACGGACAATGATGGTAAGTATCACCATTAAGAAAGGTCGACTTGTCGTTAAGATGTTTTCCGACAAGTTCAAGGAGTTGACTATGATGAGACTTTCTCACTCGTAGCGATGCTAAGAGTCTGTTGGAATTATATTAGCAATTACTGCATGATTTATGAAATCTTGTAGATAGGATGTCAAAACATTGTTTCCTCGACGTTCTTGAGGAAAGGTTGTATGTTATACAACCAGAAGGTTTTGTCAAATCCTGAAAGATGCTAACAAGTATGCAAAGCTCCAGCAATCCTTCTAAGGACTGGAGTAAGCATCTCAGAGTTGGAATGTACGCTTTGATGAGATGATCAAAAATTTTGGGTTTATACAAAGTTTATGAGAAACTTGTATTTCCAAAGAAGTGAGTGGGAGCACTATAGAATTTCTGATGAGTATATGTTGTTGACATATTGTTGATCAGAAATGATGGAAAGCATATAGGGTTATTTGAAAAGTGTTTTTCAATAAAAAAATCTGGATTAAGCTACTTGAACATTGAGCATCAAGATCTATGAGAATAGATCAAAAATGCTAAATGGTACTTTCAAATGAGCACATACCTTGACATGATCTTGAAGGTGTTCAAGATGGATCAGTCAAAGAAGGAGTTCTTGCATGAGTTGTAAGGTATGAAGTTAAGAGTTAAAGCTCGACCACGACAGAAGAGAGAGAAAGGACGAAGGTTGTCCCCTATGCTTCAGATGTAGGCTCTATAGTATGCTATGCTGTGTACCACACCGGAAGTGTGCCTTGCCATGAATCAGTCAAGGGGTACAAGAATGATCTAGGAATGGATCATTGGACAGCGGTCCAAATTGTCCTTGGAGTAAATAAAGGACATGCTTCTCGATTATGGAGGTGATAAAGAGTTCGGTGTAAAGGGTTACGTTGATGCAAGCTTTAACACCTATTCGAAACTCTGAGTAGCAAACCGGATACATATAGTGGAGCAACCATTTGGAATTGCTTCAAGTGGAGCGTGGAAGCAGCATTTACAATATGACCTAGAGATTTGCGAAGTACATACGGGTCTGAATGTTGCAGCCTCGTTGACTAAAACCTCTCCCACAAGCAAAACATGATCAAACCCCAGAACTCATTGAGTCTTAATCACATGATGATGTGAACTAGTTTGGGGACACTAGTAAACTCTTTGGATGTTGGTCACATGGCGATGTGACCTGTAAGTGTTAATCACATGGCGATGTGAACTAGATTATTGACTCTAGTGCAAGTGGGAGACTGTTGGAAATATGCCCTAGAGGCAATAATAAATTAGTTATTATTATTATATTTCCTTGTTCATGATAATGGTTTATTGTCCATGCTATAATTGTATTGATAGGAAACTCAGATACATGTGTGGGTACATAGACAACACCATGTCCCTAGTAAGCCTCTAATTGACTAGCTCATTGATCAATAGATGGTTACGGTTTCTTGACCATGGACATTGGATGTCGTTGATAACGGGATCACATCATTAGGAGAATGATGTGATGGACAAGACCCAATCCTAAGCCTAGCACAAAGATCGTGTAGTTCGTATGCTAAAGCTTTTCTAATGTCAAGTATCATTTCCTTAGACCATGAGATTGTGCAACTCCCGGATACCGTAGGAATGCTTTGGGTGTACCAAACGTCACAACATAACTGGGTGGCTATAAAGGTGCACTACGGGTATCTCCGAAAGTGTCTGTTGGGTTGTCACGAATCGAGACTGGGATTTGTCACTCCGGTTGACGGAGAGGTATCTCTGGGCCCACTCGGTAGGACATCATCATAATGTGCACAATGTGACCAAGGGGTTGATCACGGGATGATGTGTTACAGAACGAGTAAAGAGACTTGTCGGTAACGAGATTGAACAAGGTATCGGCATACCGACGATCGAATCTCGGGCAAGTACAATACCGCTAGACAAGGGGAATTGTATACGGGATTGATTGAGTCCTTGACATCGTGGTTCATCCGATGAGATCATCGTGGAACATGTGGGATCCAACATGGTTATCCAGATCCCGCTATTGGTTATTGACCGGAGAACGTCTCGGTCTTGTCTGCATGGTTCCCGAACCCGTATGGTCTACACACTTAGGGTTCGATGACGCTAGGGTTATAGGGAATAGATATACGTGGTTACCAAATGTTGTTCGGAGTCCCGGATGAGATCCCGGACGTCACAAGGAGTTCCAGAATGGTCTCGAGGTAAAGATTTATATATGGGAAGTCCTGTTTTGGTCACCGGAAAAGTTTCGGGTGTTACCGGTAATGTACCGGGACCACCGGGAGGGTCCCGGGGGTCCACCAAGTGGGGCCACCGGCCCCAGAGGGTGGCATGGGCCAAGTGTGGGAGGGGACCAGCCCCAGGTGCGCTGGTGCCCCCCCCCACAAGGGCCCAACACACCTAGGGTTTGGGGAGGGGGCTCCTCCACCTTGCTTGGGGAGCAAGTTTCCCCCTCTCCCCCCCTTGGCCGCCACCCTAGATGGGTTTTTGGGCAGCCGCACCCCTTGGGGTGGGAACCCTAAAGGGGGCTCAGCCCCCTCCCTCTCCCCTATATATACTTGAGGTTTTGGGGCTGCCAGACATAAGAGTTTCCACCTCTCCCTGGTGCAACCCTACCTCTATTTCTCCTCATCTCTCGCGGTGCTTGGCGAAGCCCTGCTGGAATACCACGCTCCTTCATCACCACCACGCCATTGTGCTGCTGCTGGACGGAGCCTTCCTCAACCTCTCCCTCTCTCCTTGCTGGATCAAGGCATGGGAGATGTCACCGGGCTGTACGTGTGTTGAACGCAAAGGTGCCGTCCGTTCGGCACTAGGATCTCCGGTGATTTGGATCACGACGAGTACGACTCCTTCAACCCCGTTCTCTTGAACGCTTCCGCTTAGCGATCTACAAGGGTATGTAGATGCACTCCCCTCTCTCTCGTTGCTAGTCTCTCCATAGATAGATCTTGGTGACTCGTAGGAAAATTTTGAATTTCTGCTACGTTCCCCAATAGGTGGGCAGCGTGCAGGTTTTAAGATAGGTATAACGATCGTTAGCAGAGACCTCGTGTGAATTCCCTTACACGTTTGAGCCTTTTGCCTTCTTGGTGTAGACATCCCTTGGTAGGTCCGATGATCAGGTTGTCCGGGAACGAGGCCAAAAGAAAGAAACCTGAAAAGAAAACAGAATAGTGAAATTATGCAGGTTCAAGAGCGGTTGAGTCGTATTGTGAACCCTGATCTAGATGTGCCTCCGTCTATGCCCATGGTATTTTGAGTGCGTCATTATTCATGCGCGGCCTGAATGTCGTGGCTTGATTGGAGCTGGGACGTAGGCCGAGTTGCTAGTTGAGCTCCAGACGGGCAGGACAGTCCTGCTGCAGAGTAGTTTGGACCCGCTTGATGGTGTCCGAGGGCTTTACTGCCAAATTGAGGTTCTGCCTAAGAAGGCTACTCTGTCATTCTGCTGCAAAGGCCAGGGTGTGTTCCTCAGTACGAAGGGAGCGTTCCGTGTTTCCATTGACTGTTATGACACCGCGTGGTCCGGGCATCTTGAGCCTGAGGTAGGCGTAGTCACTACAAAAAAAAGACACATCCGTGACATTTTGGGCTGAACAAATTTTTTTTGTCATACTTATGACACTTCTATGACGATAATTGTGACAAAACCCGGTATCATCATAGATGTTGTGGGCTCCTACTTCTATGACAAAAAATGGGTTTTTCGTCCTGGGCGGGCCGAAGACGCAGCTGCATGACATTCTTTGGGCCGTCCATGACGGAAAAAAACCTTGGTAGAAGCGAGGGCGAGGAAAATTTCAGGGAGTTCCCGGTTATGGTGGGTGGTCGGGGGCCGAGCGATGCGCGTTTCTCTCGTACACGTACGCGCGTGTGTGCGAGGCATTGGGCTCTAACTGAACCCAAGCGAGGCGTCGCCTAACTGAACTCGAGCGATTGCACTGCAGGCTACGCATTATTGAACCCGAGCGATCGAGCGATTCCTTCGCTACTGCTGCTAACTGAAGCCGATCGATGCTGCCTCTGGATGAATAGTGAGCATTGTAGGGGGGTTGGATGAACAGTGAGTGTTGCGGGCAGGGGGGGGGGTGGCTGAACAGTGAGCGGTGGGAGTGGATGAACAGGACCCATGGCATTGCCTCTGGATGAACAGGACCCTGATCGATTGAGTTGGTTGGGGCTGGATGCACAGGACCCCGTGGAGGGCTGGATGAACACTAGATGGTGGAGGGGTGGATGAACAGTAGCCCATGGAGGGGTGGTTGAACAGGAGCCCGTGGAGAGGGGTGGTTGAACAGTAGCCGCTGGAGTAGCGCGTGGTGGAGGCTGGATGAACAGGAGCCCGTGGATGAACAGTTACAGGTGGAGACTGGAGGAGGTCGACGGTGGATGAACAGTAGCCCGTGGAGGCTGGAGGAGGTCGATAGTGGAGATGAACAGTATCTTGTGGAGTCCCATTTTGCGGTACGCCAGACCCCTCCCGATGAACAGGACCCCTGTTTCGATTGTAGCGCTCCAACACAAGTCCGTTTCATCCGTTTTGCGGTATGGGACACCCCTCCTGATCAACAGGACCCCCGTTTCGACTATAGGAGGTTCGTTTCCTCCGTTTTGCGGTACGCCAGACCCCTCCCGATGAACAGGACCATGTTTCAAATGTGACCGGTCGAACACAAGGCCGTTTCCTCCGTTCTGCGATACGCCAGGCCTCCTTTCCATTGCATGTTTCATCCAAGCCCTCCTGATGAACACGACGACGCATTCCGTTCCGATCCAGCCGGTTGGCTCCCCATGAACACGACGATGACGTTGTTTCTCCGTTCCGACCCAGCCATGTACACGAGCCCTGGCCGTACGTATGCGCGAGTAGGCATTCGAAACCCCGCCCGTATGTACGTACGCGGCCGTATTTTCTTTCTTGCACCCTGGCCGCTGTACCTACGTGTACATGCTACATGTGCACCTCTACTACGACACGTGCGTGCCTCTACATCCACCAGTATGTACGTACACGTTTGTGACCAGAATGACAACGCTACGTAAGCTTCGACCAGGTGGGTCCCAGACGCACTTCCTTGCGTGCGAAGATGTAGCTGGTTGGTCCCAGCAGTCAGGGGGCGAATCATTTTTTCCGTGAATTACGGTGGCCCGTCCGGTGGGTCCCCGCTGTCAGGTCGAGGAATAATTATTTTGTGCGTAATAAGGAGGCACTTCCTTGCGACTGCCGTGGACCCAGCTGTCAGCCTCTCCACGTACAGTACTCTTCCGATGGAAGTCGGTCCTTGACCACATTGACCACGCCGCGCCGAGAGCACCACAGCGGTGGATGACGGCGAGGCCTAGGACGGGGACGATGTGGAGCCGGGGAAGACACAATAGTGGATGCCCACGCGAAGAGGAGTACGAGTGTTCACTGGTTCGGCTGCGGTGTGAGGCCGCCGTCGCCGCAGAATAAGATGGGGTGTGGGTCAGTAGAGCGATGGCCTGGCCAGCGGTGGGAGTAGTAGGGGCGGTGAGGCCTCCGCGGCATCACAGCTGGCCACGGGAGGCAGGAGCATGCGGCACGACCGGCGCTGCTTTGGGCAGCTGGAGCACGAATACCAGAGGTTGAAGAAGCACTACGGCCGTTGGATGGACATCATACGATCACTGGAGCTAGAATCGTTCATATTGACTAAGTTGACAAAGCCCTCCGTCCCCGTCAACTTAGTAGGCCCACAAGTCAGCCTCCCACCAAGGTGAGTCCCAGCTAGTAGGGGAAGTATTCATTTTTTTGTGCGTAATTAGGAGGAATTTCCTGTGGGTCCGAGCTAACAGCGGGGGGGACATTTTTTTGCGAAATACAGAGGGCCTTCTGGTGGGTCCCAGCTATCAGGTGGAGGAATCATTATTTTGCGCGTAATAAGGAGGCATTTCTCTGTGTGGGCCCCTACTGTCAGCCTCTTCCAATGGCTGTTGTTTGTTGACCATGTTTACCTCGCCGCGCCGAGAGCACAAACGCGGTGGACGAGGGCGAGGCCCAGGAAGAGAACCACCCGGAGCCGGCGAAGCCACCGCAGCGGATGCCCACGCTGAGGGGAGTACGAGCGCTGACTGGTCGGCTGCGGGGTGAGGCTGACATCACTGGAAAATAACAAGATGTGTGGGTCGTTAGAGGGATGGCCTGGCGGCAGCACAGCCAGCAACGGGAGGAGGGAGCAGGAAGTCCCGCCGGTGCTAGTTTGGGCGGCTGGAGCAGGAAGATCAAAGATTGAAGAAGCACGGTGGCCGTTGGATGGACATCCAACAGTCACTGTTGTGTGTTGACTAAGTTGACAAAGCCTTGCGTACGCGTCAAAAAAGATTTAGGACAACGTCATCGTCAACCTAGTAGGCCCAGAAGTCAGCCTCCAAATCTATGGAAAACAGCATACAACCCATTAGCCATTATTTTCAATAATTTATAGCCCATTTGCTAATTCTTAAGGATATTTGAAGCCCATATTCTTTTTATTAGCATTACAGACCATATATTCTGGGCACTGCTAAAAAATTCAACAAAATTTTGCATATTTCAGTGGGGGTCCGAACTCTTTTAATCACGAAATTTCGAGTCACGTTAAAAACAATTTTCAAAAAATTATATCAAAATAAAATTCAAAAAACAATTCTCGGCAAAAAAAATGAATGAAATTTAGAATGTTAACTAGCAAGATGCCCGTTCGTTGCATGGAACATGAAGATGCATTTGTATGAGTAGTTTATCTTGTGGGAGAAAGATGATATTTTAATGTAATTGCCAGTTGGCTTTGGTTTTAATCTATACTATCTATACTACTATATAGTGTACGAGTTTTGAATAGGAGCGGACAATCAATCCTAACCATTTATGTCCTAGATCCAATGGCTGAAAATAGTGGGATTCACAGTGAACAGTGCATGGTTGTTGCATCCATCATGTTCTAGAATAAACCGCCTGATACTTCTCAAGAGATGTGGCCCAAACTGATTCCTCTTTGGGCCAGACATGTTGTAGCTTGAGGTTAGCAATGAGTTGAGCCTAAAAAATTGTTTTGAGGGAGAAAAATAAAGTTAAGTTAAATTCATTTTTAATTCTTTTCTTTATTAACATTTTTTGCAGGATTCTTTATTAACAAATTGTGGGGATTGCATATATTAATTCGTGCTTTCTTTATAATAATTTATTTCAGCATCTATAAATCAAGAATTTTTTGCTTTGAATCAATCAGTAAGTCTATGTTTTTTCCTACCAAAACTCACCCCATAAAGTTAAAACGTGCATTGCACGTGCATACATACTAGTAAGAGTAAAGAGTAGAGAAATCCTAAAAAATGGTATTTTAATGCAATTGCCGGTTGGCTTTGGTTTAAAAATTTACAGCCCATTTCTTACAACTTATAGCCCATTTTCTGGGGAAGCCCATTTCTTGCAACTTACATCCCTCCTTGTCTTGAAAGATTTGCAGCCCAGCAGGCCTGAGAAAAGCAAGTAGGCCTCGGTTTTGGTATTCTCCAAAAAAAAGAACTGGGCTAGCCAATTTAGAAAGAAAAAATATATCAATTGGGCTCATCATGTGCTTAATAAAAGCGTAAGCGTGGGCTAGACGGGCCACAGCCCCCACACAGCCCGCAGTTGAGCTCCGTCTCTGAAACTAAAAAACAACTGGGCGAGCTGCTGAGTCCTTGGTGGTATCCGCTTGTTGTGTAATTTTCTCGTTTATTGACTACATTGACAATGGCGTGGGACCTAGTTGTCAAACAATTAGGAGGAAGTATTTTTTTGGCTTGTAATAACGAGGCACCTGCTTGCGAAATGCAATGACCCTGGTGGGTCCCTACTGTCAGCCTCTCCACGTACAGTCATCTCCTGATTCCTCTTGGTTGTTGACCATGTTGACAATGCCAGACGGCAGCGGGCACACCGAGCGAACCAAGGCGGAGAACGACGGCAAGGCCTCATATGGGAACGAACAATAGCCGTGGAAGATGCGGTAGTGTAGTGGCAGGTGGAGGGGAGTACGAGGGCAACAACATGCAACTCAAGCATACAATGGGTACAAAAAGCCCAAGGATTAATTGTTCATCAAATTTTTAGACAAACCCCAGATTGAACATGATAGTAACATCTAACCCAACCACTCTTTTTTGCAGTCACAAACAAATGGATCGGTCTGATCCATCAAATCAACATCCTGTCAAAACAAATTTATTCCAGGATGAATACAACTTGTTGTAAATAGAAGCCGAGCATGTTTAGAAGCCAATTTGTCCACCTCAAACTTCTTTTTTTGCTGTTCAACATGTTCGTCCGTGAGAAATCTCTTGCTGTAAAATTTAAGCCTCATGGACAATAGTAACCTCGCATTCAACAGGAAGAATGTGACAAAGCTTCTGTTTTCCTGGTTGGATGCATATCGTCCCATCGTTATTGTCCTCGAACGAATTTCATGAGAACTGAGAAAATCCTTGTGCTTATTACGCCACCAATTGGTTATATGTATTTCTCCATGTGGTTCTTCCTAAGTAGACATGAAGATTGAAAACGATTAAGGTCTGAAAAAAGAGTATGTCGAAAGAACGACAGCTGAATAACTGTACAATATATACGGGCTTTCAATGTGCATGAAATTATCACCTCTATGTATAAATTCTCCAGAGATTGAAAGCATCATAGCAAGCCAATCATTATGTCCAGATCAAAACTATACATTCTGATATATATGATCTTGACAGAATCCAGCAGCATTGATAGGCTATCAATGGACGAACTCTTCATTGAGCATATAACATAATATTAGTACCCAAAATGTACTCCAAGATGATATAAAACTTATGTGCACAAATGAAAAATGCAGCATATGATTACAAATGTGTAGATGATAATATACGGTACCTGAAAAAGTGAGGAGCCAAACACCAACTCCTTGTGATTATTAAATGGGTCACGAATTACACCCAAGGTCTCCAGTTTGGGCGCAGAGACGACAGTTATTTGTGAAGGTGTATAACAATTATGAAGGAGCAACCTTTCAAGTGAAGGGGCATCTTCGATGATGAGCTGCTGTCCTTTAAAACAAATTCCAATGCTTTTAAGGTGAGGCGACTTTATTTGAAGACAACTAATACCGATTTCTATTCCCAAAACAATCAGCAAGCGCTCCAGGGCAGGGCAACTGGAGTGGATGATGCTGTGCAATGAGGCCTCCGACAGATAAACCACCACAAGAGAAAGTTTTTTTAGCAGTGGGAGTCGAACCATTTGTACCAGATCGTCTGGTAGATGGCACCGGGAGAAGGTGGTGGTGTGGAGAGAGGATGAAAACCGTGAGATGGACAATGGTGGTGTGGGCATGAATTCTTGGTGTGTTCGTGGTATGAAACTTGTGTAGTAATGGTACAACTCAAACTGCTGGAGTTTTTTGAATTTAGGGGATGCCAGCCAAGCGCCCACCTTGCCGGGTAAAGACAGCAGGTAGCGTGTCGGGATGCAGAGGCATTGAGCGGGGCCCTTCTGGTGAGAAGAGATGATGGCTCTGAGGAGATCAAATTTAGGAAGGACAGATATCTGACGACAGTCGAGATTGAGGGGCGCGGTGCGCCATAGAGGGCGCCACCGAGTTGAGAGGACTTGTGTGTGGCAGCAATCCTTGGTGGGGAGAAGCAAGATGATCTCCTCAAGGATGACGTTCGGGAGATAGCTGATGCGGTCCACCGAAGATTCTACCGGTTCCTCAGATCCGGGTGGGGGGGGGGGGCTCGCCGCTTCTCCCCGCGCCATCGGATGCGGGATCTACAACCGGCGTCACCGCTGGCTCGAGCCTTATCTTCTTGGTGCTGGGGCCAGCCGACTCCATTTTCCTTGTGGGTGTCGTGCCGAGTTCACGGGTTTGAGCAGAGTAGCCAGAGATGAGCCTAGTGGAAGTGCGAGTGGGGAAGAAGGAGGGCTGGGGATTTCTGTAGGAGTGGAAGAAGAGGAGCATGTGTTTTCTGTATGAGTGAGGAAGAAGGTGAGCGGGGTTTTCTGGACGAGTGAGGAAGCACTAACTACTCGCTTTTTCCCAAGAACCACTCTCTTCTTTTGCGTTGCTGCATTGGAGCTGGCGCATGGACTTGGCTGACTGGCCATGCATGCATGATGCATGTGCCCGCCGGCCACTGCATGCGCCTGGTTTGTTCTAGGCCTATTTAATAGGGTGGTTATGGAGTAAATTAAGGAGATTTATTTTCTCTGTGTGCATCCACCAAATTAGAGGATGCGGTACTGGATGCAGACACTCACATTAAACTAAGCTTCAGAAGATATGGTATGCATACTAACATTCAGAAGAACAAAAGTTCAGCATGTCTATGCATCTCAATGATTCACCATACTATAACCAATACAAAGCTGTCAGAAGGTGTGGAAATAAAGAAAATCGGTCGATGCTTCTCTGAGCAAAGGGCCTCCTTGTGCACGCATTAATTTCCTGGGCATGCTTGTTTCTTCTCAATGTTGTGAGCACTTTGAGCATGTTGGCAACTCCACAGCTAGCTAGCTACCTCATCTTGCAATTGATGCTGACACATTTGCAACAAACACATGAGGCAATAGAGATGACTCAACATGAGTCCATATTGTGCAGTTCCCATGAAATCATCCTGAATCTGAAAAGATAGGAAAACAATAGCTATACTTAAACGGTATTGCAAAACAGTAGCACATATCAATAGCTCGGCATGACAAAACACGATCATCTGGACGAAGGGGATACTGACCTGCCTGAGGAAGATTATATATAATCTCATAAGTCCTTGGTTGATTTCCACCTTCGGCTGCACTACTTGTTTGCTCCTCCACACATGACAGGATTGTTCCGCACTGCATTTAGCAAGTCAACGTACGAATAAGCTAATTTCATCTTGCGGTGGTCATTGTACCTAGTTACGAATGTAGGAATACCTGGAGCACCATGAGGTTAGCTGACAGCAGGTAGATGCAGCCATATAAATTTTGTGCGGTGCTACCAAAATTGAGGTTTGTATCCCTTCCCATTATGAGAATTCTTCTTGAAGTTGGTAGAATGTGATGGCTTGTTCTTTGAATCAAACTTGCCTTTCCCCTGAGATTTGTTATTGTTGTTTAGGGTTGGTTGGGCTGGAAGTTCTTCTAGTGTACCATGTGGGCACTAGAAGCTCCCTCAGCGACCCGAGAACATGTGTCTTTTGCTCTCGCCTTCTCCTCAAAATCAAGAGTGCTAATGAGATCCAAAACAGAAAACTCATGTCTCTTGTTTTTCAGAGAAGTAGCAAAATCGTTCCACGAAGGTGGAAGCTTGGCAATGATGGTCCCAGCAACAAATTTGTCCAGCAACACACACTTAAAGTACTCAAGTTCCTTAGAGAGTGACTGTATCTCATGAGTCTACTGAACAACAGAGCACTCATCAGTCATCTTGTAGTCACAAAATTGATCCATGACGTACAACTCATTGCCAGCGCCCGAGGGCCCAAACGTGGCCTCGAGCACAGCCCACATGTCTTTGCCGCTGTCAAACGACATATATGAATCCACAATGGAATCGTCAAGAACACTCAATAGGGCGGCTTTGAAGAGGGCATCCATGTTCTGAAAAGCTTCCTGCTGTGTAGGATTAAGATCACCCTCAGGCTTACCCTTAGTGGTGTCATAGCAGTACATGATCTGAAACCAACATACTGCTATTGTGTGCCACCTTTTATATTGCACCCCCTTAAAAGTAGGCGGCTTCAAAAGCGCAGCAAAACCACTCGGAGTAAATTGCCTGTAATCAGGTTTTTGGATTGGATTGTTGAATATATGAGCAATTTAGTATGAGATTTAATTCGAATCAGCAGTAAATAGATCATGACGACAATTACAAACATCAAAGTAATGATACAGACTAAACTAGGAGGACAGAATCACATACTGTATAGAGGGAGCAGAACCGATGTGGTTGATGTTGTCACTCATGTCGTTGATGAAGAGGTTACCGAGGTTGGGGAAGAAGGCTGTCGTTGAGGAAGTCATCGCTGGCAGCAGTCACAGGAGCGTGCTCCCCAAAAACCTGATCGCCCCTCTCCTGTACAGGATCACGAAAGGCAGGGTTCGGAGGACTGTTGTCCCTTCTTGCGGTGCACGCTAGAAGGAGGGATGGAGAAGAATTGTGTGGCGGCGCTAAGATCTGGAATGGTGCGAAACCATATGACACATCGGCGGCTAGGGTATAATAGTAGGCCTTTGGCCCCCAAACCCCACGTCCAAGTCAATAATAGCTCAAAAAAGACAATAATAGCCCCACCATGGTTTGTCTCGAAAAAAATGGAGTAATTAAGGCCTCTCCCTTTAGTATAAATACTATATCATTAATAATGGCCCCACCTTTTGTCTCACAAAGTATGTTGGAGTACAACCGGCTACATGTTTACAATCCGCTTCTCTTCTCTCTCCTCTTCTCTCTCCTTCAACTAAGCACAAATACTATATTTAAATCCTTATAGCCTGCTTATGTCATCTAATTGTAGTGCTTGCTCTAAAGTTACTCTCCACTGTGTAGTCTGAAATGCCGGGCGTGCAGTGGGCGGTGCCCTCGGTCGGAGCGCCGCTTCAATGGCAGAAGCAGTGAGAGGTCGCGTCGCCCTGACTTGCCATCAATGTGGAGCGGCGGGCTCAGCTGGCGGCGGGGGGAAGCGCGCGCGGGAGGGGGAGGGGTTTTTGTTGGGCCAAGAAGGTGAGAAGCCAACTTGGGATCAGTCCGGACGGGGAAATATCATGTGCTCCCATACTCTGCATATGACACTAGTCTCTGTGACTACTCCCTCCTTTCTGGTTTATAGTAATATGTTACAGTATAAGTTACTCCCCACTATGACCAGCCTTGGCCTCTCCCGGTGCTCCACCATGTATAGCTGCTAAGCATGCCACGTAGGCATAAAATATGATCTGGCACCAATAAATTAAGCACCTATGCATTGAAGACTTGAGTTACTAATCATTTAATGCACTTAGCACCTCATCTAAGAGCATGATTAATAGTATAGCCAGTTGTTGGCTATAAGCCAGTGCCATGTCATCTACAACCCATCTTATAGTCAACATGTACAATAGTAGATCAAAAGAGTGTACTACTTTTTTATTATGTGGCCCACCTTTCATTCTCACAAAGTGCCTAGGAGCACGTGCTAGAGCTGGCTCTTCACAAAGAGCCCACTTACCTTCTCTCTCCTCTTCTCTTTCCTCCAACTAAGCAGAAATATACTAGTTTATTCCTTATAGCCCACTGACTCAACTCTATTGTACTTGCTCTAAGCACATCTAAGCACTTACTAGCACCCCCTTGACCGTGGACCTTGACGGTGTACGTCACCTTGTGTCTCATAATTTTCCTCGTCATCATCTGAGTCCTAGAAGATCTCACCCACATCATCATTAGCATGCAGCCGCCTTGATAGACAACGTGTGCAGAAGGAGTAGAGGCGACTGGGGACGCACCACCACCACGTTGTGGGCCCTCCATACGTGCTCATGTGCGTGTAGCATGCGTGTTTTTCCATCGGTGCTAGCTCTAAGGCCGAGGCTGCGGTCGTCTTCGTCTCCAACTAGTAGTTGAGAAATGACGGCAAAGAGGTGCTGCAAGAGACGCGTAGGCGACATTGCAGGCGAGCTTCGCTGTAGCACGACGAATCGGACGTTGCCGTGGATGGCGCACGTCTCCATGGAGCCGAGTGTGTGCGCATGCATGTGTTATTCATGTGCATTCTCGGCCGAGCGTGTGTGCATACACGTGTTGTGTACATGCGTTGTGTGCTCCATGCTGTGCGCGTATGTGCATGCGTTGGATCGGATGGAGTTAGTGCGTTGGCTTGTGTACATGCGTGGCTGCATGCGTCCTGTACATGCGTTGCTTGTTGCGTGGTTATCAATAATTCAATATAAACTACTCCCTCCGTTCCTAAATATAAGTCTTTCTAGCCATTTCAAATAGACTACAACATACGGATGTATGTAGACATATTTTAGAGTGTAGATTCACTCATTTTGTTTCGTATGTAGTCCCTTATTGAAATCTCTAAAAAGACTTATATTTGGGAACGGATGGAGTATAAAACATCTTCAACTTAGCATCCTGATGTACCGTTTCTAGTGGTTAGTGAAAAGTTCATGTTCTTTTATTTGTTTATAGGTGGGCAGGCGGCAAAAAACAGGGGAAAACGCGCAAGGTTCCTTGCAGATGCTCCACCGCGTGGTTTCTTGCTCCTTCTCGATCGTCGGGAATCTATGCTCTTCAAATCTTTTCTTTTACGTGAGCTTTGTTCATCCTTTTCCCAACACGCGAGACATCTAGCATCAAGGTGCACATGTCACGCAAGAAAATGGAGATAATCAGATATGCAGTGCGTAAGTGAGTTGTGCACTTCGATGGCACCTACGCAATATTTTTTTCTCCTCGATGGCACGTGAATAGTGCACGTACTCAACGACGGAGCACGGGATGGTAGCAATGACATGGTCAGCCCTTTTCTGGAGAGAGTACGTACTACTAAATAACTTTGATGTGTCCCGTCAACTCGCAGAACGACGGGAAGCTTGATTACACCTTCTCCCTCGCCAACGCGTGCGCGGTGGCTCACAGCACGAGGAGAAACTTTTGCTTGCAAGCGATGGACGTGCAACAGTTCATTTGGTGTCAGATTCCAGAAGTACTACTGTAGAACCATCGACTTCCGGAAGAGGCGAAGAGCCAAGCGCAAAGGACACCTACTAACCTTACGCTAGGCGTAGTGGGAGTAACATAAGTAGGAGTACCTCCTTTTTTTTATTCTAGAAACAACCACACACGAATATTTTTTTTTGAAAAACTCCACCCATATATTGATCAAATAACAATCATCTTACAATCGTTCATTACATAATTAGCCACACAGAGCGGAACAGAATTACACAAAATACCATCGGACATGGTATCAAAACTAAATTTTGCTATCTCAGGCGCCGCCTTGTTTGCCTGCCTATCAATCTTAACAATCTTGAGATCAACAATAAACTTGGAGGCGATGATCGCTTCCATTTTTAGATCCACATAAGGAGACCTATCAACAGTTTCTTTCACTAGGAAAGATGCAGTAAAGGAGCAGTTAGTTTCCAAGATAATTGGTTTGTGAAGATAAATACCAATGTATAGCCCGGCGAGGCATGCACGAAGTTTCGCCTCCTCCGCTCCGGAGCACATTCGAATAAAATCCCAAGAAGACACCAGGACTTCTCCCAGATGATTCCTAGCGACAACCCCAACGCTAGCAGATCTCAAGCTCTCCACAAAACTAGCATCAACATTTATCTTAATATACTCCTGCTCTGGAGGATTCCAAACATCACGATCATTTTCATTTTGCGGACTAAGATTCTCCCCATTCTCCATCACCCCCTTACCTTTGGTGCTTTGGTCCACTTGCACACGCGAATATCGAGGTGCTGGTTACGTAGAACAAATTTCCTGGAGTCCGTTCTCAACCCTCCTCTATCTCTCTTCTCAACCAGCCAACGGACGCGTGGAGCCCATCGTCTGTTTGCTCACATGCGGTCCCGCATGTCAGTGAAAACGCAAGAGGACCCACTAAACCTGCACATCTTTCACCTCGACGTGCTGGTGATGAAAAAAATCCAATAAAGATCTTCGGTGGCCGCTTTAGGAGTTACTCAAGAGTAGTAAGATTCTATTTATAGTTTAACCCAAGATGCACATCACTTGGCTTCAACTACCACTCTATTTTCTTGCATGACACGGCTTGGATGTTGGATGTCGCACGTGTCGCCAAAAGGAGGAAGAACCCGACCAAATCTTCGGTTGTTCTCTCGGATTAGACTAGTTGTGCTAACTTAAAACTTTTATTGTGTACTCCCTCCGTTCCAAAATACTTGACATCCATTTGTCCAAAAATGGATGTACCTATATACTAAAACATGTCTAGATACATCTATATTTTAACAAATAGAAGGCATGTACTATTGTGGAATGGAGGGAGTAGAATGGATGCAAGTTTTGGTATTGGGAAGAAGAGTACATCGTGAAGGAAATATGCCCTAGAGGCAATAATAAAGTTATTATTTATTTCCTTATTTCATGATAAATGTTTATTATTCATGCTAGAATTGTATTAACCAGAAACATAATACATGTGTGAATACATAGACAAACATAGTGTCAATAGTATGCCTCTACTTGACTAGCTCGTTAATCAAAGATGGTTACCTTTCCTAACCATAGACATGAGTTGTCATTTGATCAACGGGATCACATCATTAGAAGAATGATGTGATTGACATGACCCATTCCGTTAGCCTAGCACTTGATCGTTTAGTATATTGCTATTGCTTTCTTCATGACTTATACATGTTCTTGTAACTATGAGATTATGCAACTCCCGTTTACAGGAGGAACACTTTGGGTGCTACCAAACGTCACAATGTAACTGGGTGATTATAAAGGAGTACTACAGGTGTCTCCAAAGGTACATGTTGGGTTGGCGTATTTCGAGATTAGGTTTTGTCACTCCGATTGTCGGAGAGGTATCTCTGGGCCCTCTCGGTAATGCACATCACTATAAGCCTTGCAAGCAATGTAGCTAATGAGTTAGTTACGGAATGATGCATTATGTAACGAGTAAAGAGACTTGCTAGTAACGAGATTGAACTAGGTATTGGATACCGACGATCGAATCTCAGGCAAGTAACATACCGATGACAAAGGGAACAACGTATGTTGTTATGCGGTTTGACCGATAAAGATCTTCGTAGAATATGTAGGAGCCAATATGAGCATCCAGGTTTCTCTATTGGTTATTAACCGAGAATAGTTCTAGGTCATGTCTACATAGTTCTCGAACCCGTAGGGTCCGCACGCTTAACGTTACGATGACAGTTTTATTATGAGTTTATAAGTTTTGATGTACCGATGGTTGTTCAGAGTCCTGGATGTGATCACAGACATGACGAGGAGTCTCGAAATGGTCGAGACATAAAGATTGATATATTGGAAGCCTATATTTGGATATCGGAATGGTTCCGGGTGAAATCGGGATTTTACCGGAACACCGGGGGGTTACCGGAACCCTTCCGGGGGTTAATGGGCCTTAGTGGGCCATGAGGGAGAAGAGGAGGGCCGGCCAGGGCAGGCCGCGCGCCCCCTCCCCCGCTAGTCCGAATAGGACAAGGAAGGGGGGGGGGGCGGCGCCCCCCTTTCCTCTTTCCCCTCCCCCCTTTCCTTCTCCACCAAGGCAAGAGGGGGGAGTCCTACTCCCGATGGGAGTAGGACTCCTCCAGGCGCACCCCTAGGGGGGTGGCCGCACCTCCCCCCCTCCCTCCTTTATATACGGGGGCAGGGGGGCACCCTAGGACACACAAGTTGATCTACGTGATCGTTCCTTAGCCGTGTGCGGTGCCCCCCTCCACCATATTCCACCTCGGTCATATCGTCGCAGAGTTTAGGCGAAGCCCTGCGCCGGTAGAACATCATCATCGTCACCACGCCGTCGTGCTGACGGAACTCATCCCCGACACTTTGCTGGATCGGAGTCTGGGGATCGTCATCGAGCTGAACGTGTGCTGAACTCGGAGGTGCCGTACGTTCGGTACTTGGATCGGTCGGACATCAACCGCATTGTCATAACGCTTCCGCTTACGGTCTACGAGGGTACGTGGACATTACTCTCCCCTCTCGTTGCTATGAATCACCATGATCTTGCGTGTGCGTAGGAATTTTTTTTTGAAATTACTACGTTCCCCAACAGTGGTATCAGAGCCAGGTTTTATGCTTAGATGTCATATGCACGAGTAGAACACAAGTGAGTTGTGGGCGATATAAGTCATACTGCTTACCAGCATGTCATACTTTGGTTCAGCGGTATTGTGAGATGAAGCGGCCCGGACCGACATTACACGTACGCTTACGCGAGACTGGTTTCACCGCCACGAGCACTAGTTGCTTAAAGGTGACCGGAGGGTGTTTGTCTCTCTCACTTTAGTTGAATCGAGTGTGGCTACGCCCGGTCCTTGCGAAGGTTAAAACAGCACCAACTTGACAAACTATCGTTGTGGTTTTGATGCGTAGGTAAGAATGGTTCTTGCTCAGCCCGTAGCAGCCACGTAAAATTTGCAACAACAAAGTAGAGGACGTCTAACTTGTTTTTGCAGGGCATGTTGTGATGTGATATGGTCAAGACGTGATGCTATGTTTTATTGTATGAGATGATCATGTTTTGTAACCGAAGTTATCGGCAACTGGCAGGAGCCATATGGTTGTCGCTTTATTGTATGAAATGCAAACGCCCTGTAATTGCTTTACTTTATCACTAAGCGGTAGCAATAGTCGTAGAAGCAATAGATGGCGTAACGACAACGATGCTACGATGGAGATCAAGGTGTCGCGTCGGTGACAATGGTGACCACAACGGTGCTTCGGAGATGGAGATCACAAGCACAAGATGATGATGGCTATATCATATCACTTATATTGATTGCATGTGATGTTTATCCTTTATGCATCTTATCTTGCTTTGATTGACGGTAGCATTTTAAGATGATCTCTCACTAAAAATTATCAAGAAGTGTTCTCCCTGAGTATGCACCGTTGCGAAAGTTCTTCGTGCTGAGACACCACGTGATGATCGGGTGTGATAGGCTCTACGTTCAAATACAACGGGTGCAAAACAGTTGCACACGCGGAATACTCAGGTTAAACTTGACGAGCCTAGCATATAACAGATATGGCCTCGGAACACGGAGACCGAAAGGTCGAACGTGAATCATATAGTAGATATGATCAACATAGTGATGTTCACCATTGAAACTACTCCATCTCACGTGATGATCGGACATGGTTTAGTTGATTTGGATCACGTGATCACTTAGATGACTAGAGAGATGTCTGTCTAAGTGGGAGTTCTTAAGTAATATGATTAATTGAACTTAAATTTATCATGAACTTAGTCCTGGTAGTATTTTGCAAATTATGTTGTAGATCAATAGCTCGCGTTGTTGCTTCCCTATGTTTTTATATGTGTTCCTAGAGAAAACTAAGTTGAAAAATGTTAGTAGCAATGATGCGGACTTGGTCCGTGATCTGAGGTTTATCCTCATTGCTGCACAGAAGAATTATGTCCTTGATGCACTGCTAGGTGACAGACCTATTGCAGGAGCAGATGCAGACGTTATGAACGTTTGACTAGCTCAATATGATGACTACTTGATAGTTTTGTGCACCATGCTTTATGGCTTAGAACCGTGACTACAAAAATGTTTTTTGAAACATCATGGAACATATAAGATGTTTCAAGAGATGAAATTGGTATTTCAGACTCATGCCTGTGTCAAGAGGTATGAGACCTTTGACAAATACTTCGCCTAAAATATGGAGGAGAATTGCTCAACTAGTGAGCAAGTACTTAGATTGTCTGAGTACTACAATCGCTTGAATCAAGTGGGAGTTAATCTTCTAGATAAGATAGTGATTGGCAGAGTTCTCTAGTCACCATCACCAAGTTACTGGAACTTCGTGATGAACTATAATGCAAGGGATGACGAAAACGATTCCCGAGCTCTTCGTGATGCTAAAATCGACGAAGGTAGAAATCAAGAAAGAGCATCAAGTGTTGAGGATTGACAAGATCACTAGTTCCAAGAAAAGGGCAAAGGGAAAGAAAGGGAACTTCAAGTAGAATGACAAGCAAGTTGTCACTCATGTGAAGAAGCCCAAAGCTGGACCAAAGCCTGAAACTAAGTGCTTCTACTGCAAAGGAAATGGTCACTGGAAGCGGAAATGCCCTTAATATTTGGTGGATAAGAAGGATGGCAAAGTGAACAAGTGTATATTTGATATACAGGTTATTGATGTGTGCCTTACTAGTGTTTATAGTAGCCCCTGAGTATTTGATACTTGTTCGGTTGCTAAGGTTAGTGACTCGAAACAGGAGTTACAGAATAAACAAAGACTAGTTGAAGGGGAAGTGACGATGAGTGTTGGAAGTAGTTCCAAGATTGATGTGATCATCATCGCACACTCCCTATACTTTCGGGATTAGTGTTAAACCTAAATAAATGTTATTTGGCATTTGCGTAGAGCATGAATATGATTTGATCATGTTTATTGCAATACGGTTATTCATTTAAAGTCAGAGAATAATTGTTGTTTTGTTTACATGAATAAAACCTTCAATGGTCATACACCCAATGAAAGTAGTTTGTTGGATCTCGATCGTAGTGATACACATAATCATAATATTGATGCCGAAAGATGCAAAGTTAATAATGATAGTGCAACTTATTTGTGGCACTGCCGTTTGAGTCATATCGGTGTAAAGCGCATGAAGAAACTCCATGCCGATGGGTTTTTGGAATCACTTGATTAGAAATCATTTGATGCTTGCAAACCGTGCCTTTTGGGCAAGATGACTAAAACTCCGTTCTTCGGAACAATGGAACAAGCTACTGACTTATTGGAAATAATACATACCGATGTATGCGATCCAATGAGTGTTGATGCTCGTGGCGAGTATCGTTATTTTTTGACCTTCACGGATGATTTGAGCAGATATGGGTATATCTACTTGATGAAACATAAGTCTGAAATAGTTGAAAGGTTCAAAGCATTTCAGAGTGAAGTGGAGAATCATCGTAACAAGAAAATAAAGTTTCTACGATCTGATCGTGGAGGAGAATATTTGAGTTACGAGTTTGGCCTTCATATAAAACAATGTGGAATAGTTTCACAGTTCACACCACCTGGAACACCACAACGTTATGGTGTGTCCGAACGTCGTAATCGTACTTTACTAGATATGGTGCGATCTATGATGTCTCTTACCGATTTACCACTATCGTTTTGGGGTTATGCATTGGAGACAGCTGCATTCACGTCTAAATAGGGCACCATCTAAATCCGTTGAGACGACACCGTATGAACTATGGTTTAATAGTAAACCTAAGTTGTCGTTTCTTAAAGTTTGGAGTTGCGATGCTTATATGAAAAAGGTTTTCAACCTAATAAGCTTGAACCCAACTCGGAAAGTGCGTCTTCATAGAATACCCAAAGGAAACTGTTGGGTACACCTTCTATCACAGATCCGAAGGCAAAACATTCATTGCTAAGAATGGATCCTTTCTAGAGAAGGAGTTTCTCTCGAAAGAAGTGAGTGGGAGGAAAGTAGAACTTGATGAGGTAACTGTACCTGCTCCCTTATTAGAAAGTAGTTCATCACAGAAATCAGTTCCTGTGATTCCTACACCAATTAGTGAGGAAGCTAATGATGATGATCATGAAGCTTCAGATCAAGTTACTACCGAACCTCGTAGGTCTTCCAGAATAAGATCCGCACCAAAGTGGTACGGTAATCCTGTTTTAGAAGTCATGTTACTAGACCATGATAAACCTACGAACTATGAGGAAGCGATGATGAGCCCAGATTCCGCGAAATGGCTTGAGGCCATAAAATCTGAGATATGATCCATATATGAGAACAAAGTATGGACTTTGATTGACTTGCTCGATGATCAGCAAGCCATGTTAAATAAATGGATCTTCAAGAGGAAGATGGACACTGATAGTAGTGTTACTATCTACTAAGCTCGACTTGTTGCGAAATGTTTTCAACAAGTTCAAAGTGTTGAATACGATGAGATATTCTCACTCGTAACGATGCTTAAGTCTGTCCGAATCATGTTAGAAATTGCCACATTTTATGAAATCTGGCAAATGGATATCAAAACTGTGTTCCTGAATGGATTTCTGGAAGAAGAGTTGTATATGATGCAACCAGAAGGTTTTGTCGATCCGAAAGGTGCTAACAAAATGTGCAAGCTCCAGCGATCCATCGATGGACTGGTGCAAGCATCTCGGAGTTGGAATATACGCTTTGATGAGTTGATCAAAGCATATGGTTTTATACAGACTTTTGGAGAGGCATGTATTTACAAGAAAGTGAGTGCGAGCACTACAGCCTTTTTGATAAGTATATGTGAATGACATATTGTTGATTGGAAATGATGTAGAATTTTCTGGAAAGCATAAAGAAGTGTTTGAAAGGAGTTTTTCAAAGAAAGACCTCGGTGAAGCTGCTTACACATTGAGCATCAAGATCTATATAGATAGATCAAGACGCTTGATAAGATTTTTCAATGAGTACATACCTTGATAATTTTTTTGAAATGGTTCAAAATGGAAAAGTCAAAGAAGGAGTTCTTGCCTGTGATGCAAAGGTGTGAAGTTGAGTAAGACTCAAGACCCGACCATGGCAGAAAATAGAAAGAGAATGAAAAGTCATTCCCTATGCCTCAGTCATTGGTTCTATAATGTATGCTATGCTGTGAACCAGACCTATTGTATACCTTGCTCTGAGTTTGACAAAGGAATACAATTTTTATCTAAGAGTAGATCACTGACGGCGGTCAAGAATATCCTTAGTGAGGACTAAGGAGATATTTCTCGATTATGGAGGTGATAAAAGAGCCCATCGTAACAAGTTACAATGATGCAAGCTTTTACACCAATCCAGATGACTCTAAATCTCAATCTGGATACATATTGAAAGTGGGAGCAATTAGCTAGAGTAGCTCCATGCATAGCATTGTGGACATAGAATATTTGCAAAATACATACGGCTCTGAATATGACAGACCCGTTGACTAAACTTCTCTCACAAGCAAAACATGATCATACCTTAGTACTCTTTGGGTGTTAATCACATAACGATGTGAACTAGATTATTGACTCTAGTAAACCCTTTGGGTGTTGATCACATGACGATGTGAACTATGGGTTTTAATCACATACAGATGCGAACATTGGTGTTAAATCACATGGCGATGTGAACTAGATTATTGACTCTAGTGCAAGTGGGAGACTGAAGGAAATATGCCCTAGAGGCAATAATAAAGTTATTATTTATTTCCTTATTTCATTATAAATGTTTATTATTCATGCTAGAATTTTATTAACTGGAAACATAATACATGTGTGAATACATAGACAAACATAGTATCACTAGTATGCCACTACTTGACTAGCTCGTTAATCAAAGATGGTTAAGTTTCCTAACCATAGACATGAGTTGTCATTTGATTAACGGGATCACATCATTAGAAGAATGATGTGATTGACATGACCCATTCCGTTAGCCTAGCACTTGATCGTTTAGTATATTGCTATTGCTTTCTTCATGACTTATACATGTTCCTGTAACTATGAGATTATGCAACTCCTGTTTACCTGAGGAACACTTTGGGTGCTACCAAACGTCACAACGTAACTGGGTGATTATAAAGGAGTACTACAGGTGTCTCCAAAGGTACATGTTGGGTTGGCGTATTTCGAGATTAGGTTTTGTCACTCCAATTGTCGGAGAGGTATCTCTGGGCCCTCTCAGTAATGCACATCACTATAAGCCTTGCAAGCAATGTAGCTAATGAGTTAGTTACGGAATGATGCATTACATAACGAGTAAAGAGACTTGCCAGTAACGAGATTGAACTAGGTATTGGATACCGACGATCAAATCTCGGGCAAGTAACATACCGATGACAAAGGGAACAACGTATGTTGTTATGCGGTTTGACCGATAAAGATCTTCGCAGAATATATAGGAGCCAATATGAGCATCCAGGTTCCCCTATTGGTTATTGACCGGTAATAGTTCTAGGTCATGTCTACATAGTTCTCGAACCCGTAGGGTCCGCACGCTTAACGTTACGATGACAGTTTTATTATGAGTTTATAAGTTTTGATGTACCGAAGGTTGTTCGGAGTCCCGGATGTGATCACGGACATGACGAGGAGTCTCGAAATGGTCGAGACATAAAGATTGATATATTGGAAGCCTATATTTGGATATCAGAATGGTTCCGGGTGAAATCGGGATTTTACTGGAACACCGGGGGGTTACCGGAACCCTCCCGGGGGTTAATGGGCCTTAGTAGGACATGAGGGAGAAGAGGACGGCCGGCCAGGGTAGGCCGTGCGCCCCCTCCCCCCCTAGTCTGAATAGGACAAGGAAGGAGGGGCGGCGCCCCCCTTTCCTCTTTCCCCTCCCCCCTTTCCTTCTCCACCAAGGCAAGAGGGGGGAGTCCTACTCCCGATGGGAGTAGGACTCCTCCAGGCGCACCCCTAGGGGCCGGCCGCACCTCCCCCTCCCTCCTTTATATACGGGGGTAGGGGGCACCCTAGGACACACAAGTTGATCTACGTGATCGTTACTTAGCCGTGTGCGGTGCCCCCCTCCACCATATTCCACCTCGGTCATATCGTCGCGGAGTTTACGCGAAGCCCTGTGCCGGTAGAACATCATCATCGTCACCACGCCATCGTGCTGACGAAACTCATCCCCGACACTTTGCTGGATCGGAGTTCGGGGATCGTCATTGAGCTGAACGTTTGCTGAACTCGGAGGTGCCATACGTTCGGTACTTGGATCGGTCGGATCGTGAAGACGTACGACTACATCAACCGCGTTGTCATAACGCTTCCGCTTACGATCTACGAGGGTACGTGGACATTACTCTCCCCTCTCGTTGCTATGCATCACAATGATCTTGCGTGTGCGTAGGAATTTTTTTTTGAAATTACTACGTTCCCCAACACATCGATATATTGATAGAGCACAATTTAGTAGATGTTCTAGCACTTTTAGCTAGCATAGTGGTTCGAGATGAGACTAGTGCACCTGTTTATACTCCTACTAGAGGCTAGACATGAGACTAGATGCGAGGAAGCAACGTCTACTTCTTTACTCTCGAAGAAGAAAGAAGCACGCAAGATCGAGCCTCCTCAGATCAACAATGAATGCATCAAGAAGGCACTAATCCAACTTACAGGAGCAGTTATGGAAGTTGGATATCTTCTAGAGTAGTAAAATGTATTCTTGCGGTTCTTATTTTCTTTGGTCCAGCTTTTCCAGTCAAAATTATCGTTGGAGTTCGTGCAAAACGGAGGTCCGTTTGGGGTCGTGCGTTGGAGTTGGCCTTACAAGTGGGACCGCATTTGAGGACCGACTATCGGCAAACCCCACCTCACCCGCCGCGCGATGGCTGAAGTTAGAGAAATGACGAGGTTGAAGAGATTGCTCTAGCACGGACTCCAAGAAATAATATGGTGTCAGATGGATGTCGTGGTGGTGGCGTGTGCCATACTCCTGGACGTGAATGCTTTCTCTGGCCCATGCCACCCTACTACTCCTACTACTTACTATATAGTACTAGTATCGAGGATTCGAGGTTCTGGTTACGTACAACGAACACATTAACATAATGCTACAGTAAAAACACCCGCCCGATGTGCGAAGCATGTGAAGCTAGTATAAATAGTGTACTACTATTGTTGATTGGCCTCATCCGATAACCTGTTGCAGTGCACGTACAATTATGTATTTGGAAAATATTTTTTGCCTTGTCGCACCACTCACTCAGAGAAGCGACTCGAAAGCCATTCATAAATTTAGTAAGTTTATCACTGGCATATCATTTTATTACATACAACAGGTCATCAACCCATATCAACAACGAGGATACATTATAAATACTAAAGTTTTGATCACACAACAAATAACAAGCAACGAAATACCCGCAAAAAAAGCAATGAAATGAACTTCAACTCAACCATTCCTCGGCAAACAGTCGGTGGACGGTTGCCAGTTTGCCACGGTACACGAAGAGGCGCCCCGGCCTACACGACCGTTTGGAAATACTAGTACTAGAAAAGGACTCGCCGTCGACTCACTGATATGTTGGAACAGGACCACATGTCAACAAAACATGGTGTGTAATTTCTCGTGCAAAATGCGATCTGGCCGCGTTGGCCCGAGGTGTCACATTAGTTTTTGTTTTTTTGAAAGTTTGCCACATTAGTTATTGACCTTTATTTTTTAAACATGCAATCTGAATGGATAGCTCCTGTGGTTATCACACGTGAGCGGATATAGTGATGGTTGATTCGCCCGAGCAACTTATTACTGTGGGAATATGGGAGTACCAGCGGATTCAAGGAACAGAGAAATGATGGTTGCTTCGTCCGAGCAACTTACTGTGGCGAAGGTGGGGCTCTGTGATTTGACTGCTCACTAGTCATTACTACTGCGGTGCAACAACCAGGGTGAATCTTTCCCTGAAGTTGTGTTGTGCACTCAATATTGCTGCATGGCAGGTGGAGCCCGATAAAGGATGTCCAACATGTTGGTGAAACAAAGTTGAATTGTTTCTGGCATTGCTATCAATCCTTCAGGATTTGTTTATATGTACGCATAATTTTAATGAAATTGTTGCGATGCTATGAAGGTTTCAACTTTGGTTCCCGTAGGAAAAAAAAGGTTTCAACTTAGGATTCATGTGTCTTGCCTCGAGATTATCTCATTACAACATTCCATCAAATACAAATGAAACTACCATCGCTAATGCATCTTAATGGTTCACAGATTAGCGCCAATATTCACATCACAACTGAAGACAAAGTTGTGAGAAGGTGTACAAATAAAGAAAAAAATATATAATTGATCAATGTTGTTCGTAGGCATGGCTCCATTTCCTTGGCACAGTGTTCATTGCTTGGCAGCTAGTTTCACCCAGCTCTGTAACCAAAAAAGAGGTGTATGAAGGACACCACAATCCGATCATTTTGTGCAGCTCCACTAAAATCGAGCGAACCATCCCTGTTTGCAAAGATATCGAGTCAGTGTGATTACAATAATAGTGGCACTAGATGATGAAACATAACACACATAAATAGAAGCCGATCACCTCTACGATCTATCTTTAGGACTAACTTCTTGTTGGAGAAGATTAGGCACGTAGTTGGATCAGGAGGATAGCAAAACCAATCTCCCTTTCCGCAGTCCCACAGAAATGTAAAAACGTTGCCCATGTGACATTTTGGCGGAACTGCACAAAACACTCTTTAGAAAAAAGTGATATGTGCAGTTCACCAAAAGGTCACAATAGCAACGAGGTGAAAATGGATAGCCCTGTTTGCAAAAGGAGGTCGAAAGGAAACGATTGCTGCCCAATAACACGAGTTGAAGACACATACGCGGACAAAAAAGAAGCATGTTCCATTTAATAAGGGAAAGATAGCACATGGTGGTTTATCAAAAATGGTTTGAGGACAGATTGCAAGACGAAAAGTACGCCGGCCGAGATACGATTTAAACAAACAACTAAAGAAGATCCACATGCAGCAACGTGGGAAGATGGGGATTTGCCCATACTGCGGCAGCGAGCAAGTGGCAAAGGCCCTACCGCACCGGAGCTTGGTCAGAGAGAACGACGGGTACCACAGATCGGGAGGTGCTGCCTCAACACTGTCGAACGGAGAGACGATGCACATCCTCCCTTTCCGCCGGCGGATGGGATGCGGCCGGATCACTGACCAACGCTGAGAGAGAGAGGCCATGGCCGCCTTGTGTGAGATGGTGTGACAAGAGACAACCCATTTTCCATTTTCCCCACGGCAATCGTTTTATATTCTGTACGTGCCATTGAGGAATATATAACTTTATTTAATGCTAATGCGTCAAGTCGAACTTTGTTCCGTCTAGGCGTGGTACCCGACCCTCCTTCGAGTAAACAACTGCTACACGTGTCAAATTATCTTGTGGGATGCCTTTTCGTACAGAAACGAACCCCACCGTGTACCCGCGCGGGTGTGGCCAGGAACGAGACGTGAGTACGTGCATCCTGCGTGCACTTCTTCTTTAGGTGCAGGTACGTATGTGGGTGGGTGTGAGAGAGATGGTTTGTGCGAAACAAAGGCAATGTGTTGATGATATCTCATACAGAAAAACATAACATATGCAATGTGTGTGAAACGGAGTCATGGACGTGAGATATCGATAGAATTGAAAACAGGGATGAAGTGTGTGGCTGCGCGATCGATGAAGAGTGCCATCGAATTTGTGTTTGCCCACGTCAAAGATACAGGGCGGCTGACCTACTGGAATTTGAGAGTGCAGAGGTGCAGTTTTTCTCTGTGGCATGGATACCTACCTACAACATTCGACTATCGGTGTGTGTGGGGGGGAGGGGCAGAGACCGATCGACTAGTATATGTGTGGGGAAGGAGAGAGACCTAGCTATCTATTGAGGGAGATCGATCGACATCCATGGATATGTGTAGCAGAGGAATAAGGTTGGGAAAAAGACAAAGGTAGAGCGTCGGAGGGTTGGTGGTGGAGTGGCGTCTCACAAATGGTGGGTGAGGCCTGCTAGACAAACGGAGGGTATGAGTGCAATATCAATAAGAGAGGGCGGGGGATGTCTGTGTGTCTATGCAGGTGCGTGTGAGAGACGGGTCGGGAGGTATTCAAGGATGATGAGGGGAGAAGATATGATTGTGGTAAGCATACGTAACTACATAGGAAGATCAACCGTCGTGTGTCCGAGAAAGGGAGAGACATAACTAGCGAGGTAAGTGTATCGGTGCTTGGTGAAAATGAATTATAGTCGACCTGGCTATATGTAGGGAGATCAGTTCATATACACGCCTGCATGTGTTAGAAGCAAATAAGGTCTGGAGAGACAGACATGGGGAGAGGGTGCGGCTAGGAGGTGGTGCGAGAGGCCTACCATGTCGAGGGGGGAGGAGTGTGTGAGTATGTGATCAATGAAAAGAGGGGCGGGAGTGTGCACCTGCGTGGAATCGTATTGGACATAGGGGGCATGGACGGTGAGAAGAGAAGAGGGGAAGTATATATGTATTTGTTGTAGGCACACTTGGCTAGAGAGGTATATCGACCGGTGTGTGCCAGAAAGAAGGAGCCGGGGGCCTACACACACTGCGGGTGGACGACCTAAAGATAAATAATGAACGTGCGTGATGGAGGGGATGCTAAGGGTGGGTGAGAGCGGGGTGGGCGTGTGCATGCACGATAGAAAGTTAGTGCTAGCTAGCTACAAATAGAAGGGGATCCTGAAGGTGTAAAAGACGAACAAAGATCACAATTCATTATAAAAAAGTGGATACAGATACTTGAAGAAGATATCATAATGTAGAACATTGATTATAATTTGGGCTAATGTGTGGCTTTTGCAACTCAGGTCTAAATACTTGTCATAATGTAGGGGGCAGGGCACTATACTTTGTGTGATAAACACGGTGTACATATGGAACATGGTTTAGATTATGAATATATAGTTAGTACATCAAATGTACTATTATTTGGAATCAACATCAAGTGTATTCAAAAAATAGAATTCGAGTTCATGTAGTACACATAGTTCATATCTATCTCTATAGTAATCATGTGGTGTGTTATTAAGGTAATACATGAATGATGGTTGAAGTTGGCAACAATCATGATTGTAGATTCTTATTGAAATAGAGAAACGGATTCAAATTTGGTTCGAATTGCAGCGGTAGTATAGACATTTGGAATGCACTAAAATGTTGGTATGAGTAGGTCGTTACATGCATTATACAGCAAGCGAAAAAATTTAATTGGACATAACATGGATTCATACTCCCTCCTTCCATCTATATAGGGCGTAATGAGATTTTTAAGACCGCCATTGACTATTGACAAGATTAATAGTACATGAAATGCACAATGTGAAAATTATATCATTGAAAGAACCTTTCATAGACGAATTTAACGGTGTGCTTTGTGTAAGTTGCATGTCATATATTATTGCTCTAATATTTGGTCAAAGTTAGCATCGAAAAACGCATTAGGCCCTATATAGATGGAAGGAGCGAGTAGCTTTGAATAGCATTTGTATAGTAAAACGGGGCAAGACTCTCTCTTTGTGTGGTGTGAATAGTTTTATTTTTTTCGTTTTCTTTTTGGTTGAGGGACGTGTGAATTGGTTTGGTACGTACAAGTACAATTTTATTACACATTAGGCTTGTCCCTAAAACTCAACACGTGTCTTGTTATATACCGAAAATTCAGATATCGTGCTCCCAGAACTAGCGCCTTCACAACCCGCGCCTTGCTATCCCGAAATTACAACGCGCGCGAAAACTCCCTCCAGCTGCCAAATCCCGACACGCTAAATCCCCCTTCTAACCCTGAGACGAAAGGGACGCTAGTTCAAATTGGTGGAGGGTACTTTTGTAACACACCCTACATTTTGGACAAGCGCGTCCCTAAGTCATGGTTCACCCCCTCCCATCACCCCCTTTTCGCCATTCGAAATCCCAGGCCGCCATAAACTCTCCGCTCCAGCCACGAAACCCCACCCTCCTCCGTCCGCCACCTCACCGCTGCCCAGGCGGAGCCTCTTCCCCGATGACATCGTCCACCGTAACAGCTCGACGTCCCTCCGGTTCAGCCGCCCCGTCCTCCACCTCCAAGGAGCTTCTCCGACGATCACCTCGTCTATCGCGGCTGCTCCATCCCCACAGCGCCGCCTTAACCTGCTCCACCGGAACCGCAGCATCCTCACCGACTCCTCGGACGAAGCCGAGGCCTACTCGGCGCCACCAAAGAGGTTGTACACTCATCGCATCGCACCTTCTCCTTAACTCGACCTCCCGACGCCGACGCTGCTCCATCCCGCACCCCCATGGAGCGGCTAACTTGAAGCCGGCACCGCGGCCGACATCTCCACGGCGGCTCTCCCCCAGTGCGAGGCCCCTTCAGCGGCGGCGTCCATACCAGCCGGATCTGCTGCTGCTGCTCTGGCTCTCGATCGCTCGCTTGCGCTACTGCTGCTACTCCGGCTCTCGCTCAATCGCTCGCTCGCCCAGCTGCTGCTGCTGCTCTCCCTCTTGCTCGTGCTGCTGCTCTGCTCCAATTTAGCCACACTTCAGTCAACTGAATCGACTTTTGGTCAGTCGATTTTCAGGGGTTGGGGGGCTCGCCGGAGTTAAGGAAGAACCACCCGCAGCAGGGACGGGGGCTCGCCGGAGAGGTACCCCACTATCTATCTTAGGGTTCAAGGTGGGGGCAGGGGGGCTAGAGGGCTGTCCGGGGTGGTGGTGGGGAGTTGTTTCGGGGCGGTGAGGCGGCGCTGGGGCCGGCGGTTCGTTCGGTGGTGGCTGGCGGCTCAGGGGGGGTGCAAATTTAAGATGAACTGCAGGCCCTCCCTAAACTACATGTCAAGTGCCTCTCTGCTACCATTGCGTTCAGTTTCAACAGTAGCATTCAGATTCCACAGTAAATTTCAGTTTCGACAGTTAAGTTCACAGTCAACAGTTTTTACCTCATCTGTTGTAGTCAGATGGTTTTTGGTGATGTAAATTTTACATCTATTTTACATCATCTATTGGAGATGCTATTAGAATCCCACTTGAGATTGACGATGTCTGTCTTGTGCTGCTTCAGCCTTGACGTCTTACGGCTCACTGGAGCTGCTCCAACGACAGAACGATTCATCACAACAGAGCAGTGCCCTGGATGCTGTCTATAGATTCCTTAGATCTTCCTCCACACCTCCGACAGCCACCTCTGCCTCAATTGCTTCAGCGACCAACCGAATGATGCTGAGCTCTACACGGCTATGACAAAGAGGTCGTACACTTGTTGCATCACTTATTACTATACATTCACGGCTATTTTGGTTCAACGGAAAAACATAGCAATAGGGAATTTTCCAATTGCACTCTACTATTCAATTATTCATGCATTTTGTTGAAAGGAATGAAGCAAAACATCTACCTGGACCTACTTTTCAAAATCCGAAGCATGAAAACAAGACCAAGTGCATTAGTGGCAGAATAACATTCTAACTGTACACGCTTTCATATGGTTTCACTTTATTTTGGCCATGTTTCTTTGCATTCCTCTGATCTTCCAATTCCTGTAAAATAAACACCCAAGTTGACAGAAATCCTGTGTTTACAAATGCTCTGTTTACCATGTGCATTCCGATCCTATTCTGGTGTTTTTCCTATCCCTGCGTTTTTAGAATCATGCAAGCCAAATGAGCCCTTACAGAATTACTTCAGTGACAGGTAGGTGTCGAAGGGAACTTTGTGTGGTTTGTCCTGCTCCTGCCGTGACGTCGTCCACCTCACCTGAGCTGCTCCATCGACAGAAGCATCCACCAAAACAGACATCACGACTCCTGACCGTCTTTCGCCGCTATCGTGGAATTGTCACGGCAGATGTCCTAGTGTGAGGACTTAGTCGTGAGGCCAACGCATCTATGCAGTAGCTTGAAGTGGTTGATAGGAATCGAGAGACGCAACACGCAAGACAAAGATTTAGGCAGCTTCGGGCCCCGGGAAACATCATCCGGTAACAACCCTACATGTTTTTTGTGGCTAGGTCTCATTATGCTCATGAGAGAGTCACCGGTAAACCGGCTCTTTGTGTCTAGCCCTAGAGATTATTTCTTCTTGCTTGTCCCTATTTGGGGAGCCTTGCCTCTCCTTATATAAGTCAGAGGGGCGGGTTACATGTGGAGTCCTATTTGGATTAGGACTAGTCTACCTTCTAATACAAACCGGATACAAGTCTGGGTCTTAACTCCTTGTAGGATAATATTCCTTATGCTTTCCTCATAAACCGGCCTGCCATTAGCATAAACCGGCCTTCTGGGCTTGGGCCTTGTCATCCGTCTGTCCCGCCCGCTGGGTTACCAGTGAATCATAATGTTTAGGTAGGTTGCTTGTAAACCGTCTGGTTAGGGCGGGTCCCCAGTGAATCGCCAAGTGTAAAATGTCTCTCAAGTAAACCGCCAAGTCCGGCCGGGTCATATTTTCGGCCTGTTCATACCGCGGGGTATATCCCCAAAATTAGCCCCCAGTTTAATTTGGATTCATCCATGTTAAACTAATCCTATAAAACAAACACAAGAACAAACTTGGCGGCTTGTGCTCCGGGTTAAAGATTCTTATAAACCGGCACCTATTCATCCTTAAATCCTTGTCATTTCTTCCTTCTAGAAAATCCGAGTCAATAGACCAGCTTCATAATCAATTTGCTTGCAGAAGATATTTTGTAAACAAAGAATCCATTTGAATCGGTCTTCAATGCTCTGATTTGACAAAAATATTGGTCTTCAAATATTCAACTGATATTCAGTCGGTTTGAAAATGTAGAACTTGCCGATCTATGATTTCCAAAAATCGTCGGGTTATAAAAACTGATAATTCCGGGTCATGATTGTTTCCAACGCCGGTTCATGATTGTTGCCAACGCCGGTTCATGATTGTTGCAGACACCGGGTCATATTGATTGGTGATGTCGAGTCATACTGAAAATCGTAAGATATTTCTCCCTTATATCCATATTACCTGTAGCCCCCAAGTCTTGAACAGAACAAAGTGACAGTTTGAGACTTGTTTCCATATAATTCTTGCCACTTTTATGAAATCCATGTTGTTCATCTCAGTGACTAGCAAAAACTGAATACTTCATATATGTAGCCCCCAAGTGCCGGGTTGTCATGCTTGCAGCAAGCTGGGACTTGAAATTGCCTTATGCTCAGCAGGGACTTTGTAAATATAATCATGTAGATTTGAGCAGTGATGTGTAGCCCCCAAGGGCCGGCTCAGTAAGATAATATTGAGCTGGGACTTGATATATACTTCAATGAAAATAGCATCATATGATGTAACCCCCATCATGGGGCTTGAATCCACGTCCACAAGGTTAAGAGCCTTGTGCTCTACTAACTGAGCAATGGACCTTTCAATATAATGGATACAAATCTTTGTACCTTGAATTGTTGACAGGAGCAATTGGTAGCCCCCAAGGGCCGGCTCATTATAATGTGATGAGTCGGTTCTTGAATAAGATGAGCAAAAAATGACTTTGCGTTAGCCCCCAAGTGTCATGGTGCATGCTTGCAGCAATATGAGACTTTCATATTTGATGTAATCTCAACTTGAATAATATAGCCCCAAAGTGCCGGTTTGTAAGCCTGCAGCAACTCGGGACTATTCCTTCAATTATAGAATAAATCATATCCATTGATGATATGATAGCCATTGCGCTAAATCGACTTTTGAAAACCTTAATCATAATACTGGTTATTGATAACCATAATAAGATCCAACCATGTTGGCTATTTGAAAATTTGAATAATATAATCCAATGATTTATAAGCGCATGATTCCAATGGCGCAATCCAAATATATACTGGCGACTTATAGTCCAAAGCCAGGTCGGGTTAACAAACACCGGATAATTTCTCATCATATACTGGCGACTTATCGTCTTAAAGCCAGGCCAGGTTAATAAACGCCGGTGATTTATAATTATGCTTTTTTCAACCTGTTTCTGCATACAACAAGTTTAAAGTGTCCTGGCGCTTTACCGCCGGACGGGTCATAATGCCCACATATAACTCGGGTTTATAACTAAGGTTGCACTTAATGATAATCAAATATGAAATATATCATACCTATGACATTGAATCACATCGTTGGTTTACCAACTTTTTGTAGTAAAGGTGATAACCCAAATCTTGAGTATGATAACTCCCCTCATATTTGCCGTTTTGTAATAAAACCGTGTCGGGTTGTAATAAACATCAGATGATCATCCTGGGGACTTATAGTCAAAGACAGGTCGGGTTAACAAACAGCGGTTTATAATTGGTTGTGTACTAACAACTTATAGCTGAAAGTCAAGTTGGGTCAATAAACGCCGGTCTATCCATGCGCATATGACACATGCTATGATGATGTAATGATAATGCAACATATAATGATGTATATGTATGACCAAGAGGGTTTAGGCTATGGTTCTGATATGACCAGAGCCCCCAAGTAGTCATAATTGTGGCATTGTACCGATCAAGAGGTGTAGCTATGGTTCAGATATGACCGGAGCCCCCAAGTGATTTTCCTGTTGGCCTCATGCCTATCAAGAGGTATAGCTATGGTTCGGATACGACCAAGCCCCCAAGTGATTTCCCTAGTGCCCTTATGCCTATCAAGAGGTGTAACTATGGTTCGAACCCATAGCCCCCAAGTGATTTCCCTGGTGGCCTTATGCCTATCAAGAGGTGTAGCTATGGTTCGGATACGACCAAGCCCCCAAATGATTTCCCTGGTGGCCCTTATGCCTATCAAGAGGTGTGACTATGGTTCAAACATAGCCCCCAAGTGATATTGTGAACTGTGCTCAAGGGATACCCATGTTTGAGCTGTGTTGTGCAGCAGACTCTCTTTGGCCCCTTAAGATAATATTGGCTTGATAGCCGGATTATCGAAGTAACCAGAGCTGCGCTCTTATGATAACATTGGCTTGATAGCCGTATTAATAGGGTAGTCACAACTGTGATCAACCATATGATAAGCCAATAAGGCATGACACCCATGTTTGAACCGCGCATCATGGCAGCAAGTTCTCTTTGGCAACCTTTTGACTTTTCTGAGAACTCAAACTTTGCGAGAGATATTTCTTCTTGAACCGGATGTTAAACTGGATATTGAGAGCTTCAAAGCTTTATGGGAGACATCTTTCCCTTGAACCGGATCTTAAACCGGAATCTTCATTTTCAGCCGAAAATTTTCTGGCGACCTTTAAACTCGAACTTGCGAGAGATTAATCCTTTTTAAACCGGATATTCTTAAACCGGATTTGAGAGCTTCAGAGCTTTGTGGGGGAACAAATTTCCCTTGAACCGGATTTTAAACCATCATTCTTCATTTTGAATCGGAAAATTCTTTTGACGGCTTTTAAATTTTCACCAATAAGGCAGTAGCCTCCGGGTCCGGGTTATCTTTCCTTCCAACGTCCTGGGGTTCTTGACTTTGCTGAAACTGGCAAGATTTGCTGAGTCATGTCATCGTAGGCCCCGAGTCTTAAGACGACTCGAGGAGTTGTCTTGAGACTCTCCATGCTTGATCATAACAAAAGTGCATATCATTAGCTTTGATAGCGCGATGTGAATCCGCAGAATGTTGAAGTGACTGTGACGGGTCACAAATGATCCGTATGAGCCGTGTCAGCAACTCGGCCAATGGTTCCTTCCAACAGGCTATTTGAAATTAACCAAACTGTAGTGGCGGCGACTTGTGTGCCTGCCCATTGATCCATCCAGTGCAGACGGCGGTTGATGATAATTTGCCTCCAATTTGAAAGAAACCGGGCTACCCAAGTTGTGACTTGCATTATACTCAATAAACACCTCAGGCAGACAGGTGCGGCCCGGTGTGTTGATGTAGTCCAGGCCGCAAGAGGCGGACGGAAAAGATGACCTCAACATCAGAGGTAGCTCAAACAGATGAACCGGCCGCGGTGTTGTAAACCGGAGCAGACGGCAAGTTAACCACGTCGTTTCGATGTAGTGAACAATTGTTCTGCATCAACAATATTGCAGACCAAGACAAAGATAAACTGCTCTTTGACAAAAAATAATTTGTACCAATAATTTGTACCAATAAAATAAACTGCTCTTTTAGATGTCACCTGATGTGCCAGGCCGGAAATAATCCGTCATGAAATTGATGATCGCTAGGTGAAGTGGAAGTCGCTCACGGGTGAACCGGCCGCGGCGTGGTAAACTGATGCGGACGGGTGAGTCGGCCGCGACTTTTGTAAGATGGCGCGGACAGCGAGTCGGCCATGGCGTTGTAAGCTGGCGCGGACACGTGAACCGGCCGCGAGGGCGGATGGGCGAGTCGGCCAAGGCATTGTAAGCCGGTGCAGGAGTCCTCTGAGTAAGGATGACCACCCGTGCCAAATGATGTTGGCATGCCTCCATATCCGCGGTATAATGCCACTTTGTAATGAATAATTCTCCTGCATATAAAATACAGCAGGGCAAAGTAGTTTTGCTCGGACGAATTAATATGTACTTGAAAAAGAAGGTAAATAGCACACATATGCCTGTCGAGCAACGTGGCATGGACGAATGCTAGTGCAAAAATAATCTTGACGCATGCTCCTTTGCAACACCTTTGCAATGACCAATGGTCCTGCGAAACAATACCACATACCAGAATAATTGCTCTCAAATAATTTAGTATCTGCTGATAAAATAGATTTAGATGGATATCACCTGATTTGCTTGGACGATAGACGAGCAACCGTAATTTAGCCACTCTCTTCTGTCCTTGAAAAAACTGTTCAGCGACTTAGTACGGCCCTGGCGGCTTAGCACGGCCGGGGCGGGGTTCAGACAGCCCAGCGACTCAACGGGCGACAGTGGCGTTTGAATAATGCGTTTCTTGGCCAGTGCATCAGATTGGTCATCGGATGTCCGCGCGCACCAATTAAAATAGATCCAGTATCCATTCAGTATCTTTCATCACGGGACGCCTTGACGTGTGTAGTTTAATAAGTAATCTGGAGGGAATCCCTTAGATGAGAATACCCCGTATCCCTTGATCTGTCTCATGACCACATCAACACATTAGCAGACAAGACTAAGTCAATCTGCCGGAGAAGAACGTGACCACAAGCGCCTGGCCAGCCATTAACCATTACATCTTGTGGTTGTGTGCCTCCATACGGCGCTCCACCCGGCTGCTCGTCGTGACAATAAGAGCATTAGTACATGCTGAAGCTGAGCACACACACACACCTATTGCAATCTTGATAAGGCAGCCAAAGCGCCGGCCAGCGCGACTGCGAGGCCGGCTTGCGGAGAGACCGCGGCAGCTGCAGCAGGCAGCCTGGATCAAGCAGAGACAGCCCCTAGGCGATGGAGTCGGCAGGAGCACCAGCTCAACGCGAGGCGGTGCTGCAGCCAGGGGCCCCCCTCCAGGGGCCCCCTCCCGATATGTTTGAAGAAAGTATACTTTTCCCCCTCAAGTCTGCCTCGATGGATCAAATCCCCCCTGAACTCCAAAACCGGATAAATCACCCCCTGAACTTTGTAAAACCGGATAAATGGGCACCTTCAATTCTTTCCAAAACCGCTCAGGGGTGAAATTTATCCGGTTTTACAAAGTTCAGGGGGTGATTTATCCGGTTTTGGAGTTCAGGGGGGATTTGATCCATCGAGGCAGATTTGAGGGGGGAAAAGTATACTTTCTTCAATCACATGTATGACATCTAATTTTTTGAAGCTTAAAACCAAAAAAAGCTAAACGGGCTAAGCCCATGAGGGAGTGGTTTGCGACGGGAATTGTACGAACCATACACCATATACGTTCTACTAGTACATATGAAAGTGCGTACAATTTGTGAAAGGTTCATACTACCCTTTATACGTTTTGTAGGGAGGGTGTACCGAAATGCTTCTCTACCTTAAATATATTAGATGTAAATATTACTTGGGTGCACTTAAGTGTTTATTGGTAATATATATTATGTTATGACCCTTATATTAGGGGCCCCTAAGTTTTTCCCCCGCCCCGGGCCCCCAAAACTTCAGGACCGGCCCTGGTCGGAGGTGATGCCGGCCGCCCTGGCGCGGCAGCAACTCGGCGGTGGCGACGGAAGTCGGCCGCAATTGCGGAGACCAGAGGAGCGACGGCGGTTTGATAGCGGAATCCGAACTCGTGTCCCCATCTGCTTCTGATTGTGGATGTTTCCTTTTTGTGCGAATAGCATATCTGGAATAATTCCGTTTCCACATCAAGATGCAACTGTGCTTTGCAGATGGCAATGGGACTTGAAACAGACATGGAAGCGTCAAAAAATAGTGGCAGATTGCACAACACGGCCGCATCCGAGATTCGTGGTCCGTCTCGGTGCCACCCATGACTGTTAGATCCCTGATACTTTTCATCATACAAACCTTTGTCTCGGACTCGGCGGGTCATCCCAACGTGTTGTGGCCGATGCTGAACCTGCAACCCCAATCTTCTATTGATCTTAAATCCTTTCTCTCACCTTAATTTCACATTTGTAAAATCTGGATTGGTAAAGCTGAAGCTGATGCAGATCCTTCCGTGCTGAGTATTTCTTGTCTGGAAAATTGCGAATATTTTGATTCCTAGGACTGATCCCTTCAATAACTCAACACCACCGTGCGCAGCCCCACGGTAGGCGCCAATAGTCGTGGAATTGTCACGGCAGATGTCCTAGTGTGAGGACTTAGTCGTGAGGCCAACGCATCTATGCAGTAGCTTGAAGGGGTTGATCGGAATCGAGAGACGCAACACGCAAGACAAAGATTTAGACAGCTTTGGGCCCCGGGAAACATCATCAGGTAACAACCCTACATGTTGTTTGTGGCTAGGTCTCATTATGTTCATGAGAGAGTCGCCCGATAAACCGGCTCTTCGTGTCTAGCCCTGGAGATTATTTCTTCTTGCTTGTCCCTCTTTCGGGAGCCCTGCCCCTCCTTATATAAGTCAGAGGGGCGGGTTACATGTGGAGTCCTATTTGGATTAGGACTAGTCTACCTTCTAATACAAAGCGGATACAAGTCCGGGTCTTAACTCCTTGTAGGATAATATTCCTTATGCTTTCCTCATAAACCGGCCTGCCATTAGCATAAACCGGCCTTCTGGGCCTTGGGCCTTGTCATCCGTCTGTCCCGCCCGCCGGGTTACCAGTGAATCATAATGTTCAGGTAGGTTGCTTGTAAACCGTCTAGTTAGGGCGGCTCGCCAGTAAATCGCCAAGTGTAAACCGTCTCTCAAGTAAACCGCCAAGTCCGCTCGGGTCATATTTCCGGCCGGTTCATACCGCAGAGTATATCCCCGACAGCCGCCTCAGATCTCCTTCCCTGTCGCCAGTACCCACCGCAACGGCATCACCATCATCGACTCAGCAGATGAACCTGAGGAGTACACGGGTCCACAAGAGAGGTCACACTCTTTTGTTTCTGCTTATGTTATGCATTGCTTAAAATTACCTGCTACATTATCGTCCTGTTCAACTCTTGGACTCCCAAGTCAGGTCCAAATTAATGTTCAAACTTGAGTTCTAAATTAGTTGTGGGGCACATATCGAGGCAACAATGAATAGTATGTTTGTCTAATATCTGGTCCACCTAGGGTATGCCTATGTTGTTCATCTTGGGTGGGAAACAAATAGTAAAGAAATCATCATCGGTCTTTTTATTAAATTAAAGCAATCATCAGCCTGCTATCATTATTTTTGGATCCATCCACTGGTTGTTACCATCATTCTAAATTTCTGCATGCTCTCTTTACATAATCTCACCATATTTTTTTCGTATGTATGTCAGATATTGTACAGTCATGCTGAACATGCAGAGAAAAAGAGAAGAGTTTTGCGCGGCAATACAATGTCATGCAGACATCGCTCCATGGTGGGTTCAATGGCAAACCCTCCCCACCCCTCTCCAGATTGTAATCCAGAGGAATGTATCTGTTCTGAGGCAGATTCAGACGCCGCTGACCACTCATATTTACCCCCCAAGGTGTTTGCTCTACCTTGGCATGATGATGTTAGTCATATCATGCATATGTTGCCTTGTAGTGCCTACTTTTGACATCATATATGTCATCTGCTTAGTTTAGACATGTTTTGTAATGCCGCCTGTTTAGTTTCTATATCATATATGGGAATTATGTAGTCTCATGTCTTTTAGCCAGCCATAATATATGCGAAATGTGCAATGCCATCCTGTTTAACCAGGCATCATATATTTGAATGATATCTTGCCCATCCTTTTCTTCATTACATTTCCATTTGTCGACAATGTTTGTACATTAAACTACTCTTCCTGTGAATCAGCCATTTGAGTGGGAGATGGAAAAATCTGGAGTGAAAACAAGGCCTTCAGAGCAGACAGTGCTACCTGTCGAAGCAGATCTCTTGTTGGGTCCGGATAGCTCCTCGGAGATGGATTCAAAGACAGATGACCAGTCCTATTCCCCCACCGATGTGTATGCTCTAACTTGGCACAATTATATTGCTTATATCATGCATATGGTGTCTTGCATTGCATAGTTTAGACATCATATACACAATATTCAACACCATGTTCTTAGTTTAGACATCATATCGAATGCCCTCTGTTTAGCATATAAATCACATATGTGAATTAAATGATGCGATCCTGATTACTTAGATAACATGTAGGTGAATTATGTCATGCGATCATGTTTAGTTATTCATCATATCTTTGAATTATGTTATGCTATGCTATCCAGTTTAGATAGACATCATATATGTGAAATTATGTCATGCTATCCATTTTAGTTAAACAATATACATGTCAACTATTTCATGCCCTCTTTTTTCCACATTATCTATTGCATCTGTCTCTAATGCAATGTCTGTACATTCAACTATGTTTCCTATTTATCAGCCATTTGAATTGGAGCGAGTGATGCCAGTATCTAGCGGACTAAAAACACGGTCTTCAAATAAAACAGTGCTACCTCTTGGTGGAGATAGCACCCCAGTTGTACATGCACAAGAACCAGCCCTATCACACGTAACCCAAACTCTCGCAGATTGTACCCCTACTACGATGGACAGAAAACCAGCTTCACCCAATCTAACCCCAACCCCAGCCGATAGTAACCCAGTTCCTGTTGACACAACACCATCTCCACCACAGAGCTCCCAAACAAGAGTAGTTAGTAAGGCAGCTCTAGTGCCCAAAGGGCTAGTACTATCATGGCGAACCACAACTCCACTAGTTAGTACGCCTATTCCTGTGGAGGAAGCACAACCAGCTAGTCGTAGTTTAGCATCGTATGTGCGTATTTTCCCATCTTGGAAATATTATACTAAAGATGAAGGAAAATGCCAATTACAGGTGTTTGTCCAGGAGTTATGTGTAAGTAATGTTATTCATGGCAATTACTTTGCTTCTTCCCATACATCTTACCTCCATGGTGGTTATAATACATCAAGTTTTCCCATTTTTCTCTATAGAGAAGGACCGATTTGGAAACTCAGAATGAGGTAACCTGTGCTAATACCTCTGCTATCTTCAAGAATGCTTGGTGGCAGTATCAGAATTCCCTGAAGAAAACGTACTTCACCGGCAAAGAAACTCATCAAATTCCATTACGTTCTCCTAAGACACATTTACTGGGCGATGACTGGGAACGCCTTGTTCTGTACTGGTCCCGAACCAAGAATGTGGTAAGGTTTATGAGCTCATTTTCTATTTTTAAGTATTATATTCTTGTGTCTTACTGTACTCTGTTCATATAGAACAAGTGCCTAAACCTGAAGAACAACTGTTCTAATTTAAGATTCCATTGCTATCATAGTTCAAAAAAGCGCTAGGCGTTAATTGTGCATTTTGCCACCGCCTTGCGCTTTGCTGAACAAAGCGCATGCTTATGCGCAGTTATGCACAGATTAAGGTAGTTATGCGCAATGCATTTTGCCAACACCTAGAGCCTAGGCGCGCTTAAGCGCTCGCTTAGGCGCGCCTTTTTTAGCTATGATTGATTTGCTCTTGTATCACTGTATTTATTCGTACAAACTTATTTTTAAATTGAAGGATCCAATCGAAACTCCAATGGCACAGCAGGTATGTTTACGCATGTTTCTTTAACATGTTTGCTCTTATCAATAGCTCTGTTGATTTCAATTTCAATTGTGTATACAGTTGACTTTCATACCATGCACATTACTAGCATCACAACAGAGCCAATAGTGTTGTTGTACATGTAGACTCGTGGTACCCATCTGAAATCTTGTTATGCCGTGTAGTTTCCCACGCTTTGTATTCTTTCACTGCTGCTTTGTCTTGAACTGATATGATTTGAATTGTGTCTCTATTTTGATTTGGCAAGACAATGCAGTGACCATAGGACATAGATATATGTTTGTTTGATGCTTTTATTATGTACTAGTACTTGGCAATAGAAGACTTGGTAGTTTAATCCTGTCCACCTTACTAATGAACTGGTTCACCGAAATGAGTTTCATATACTAGTACATGCTAAACTTGTTATGTGTCTGCTTGTTTTCTTCTTTTAGAATGCTGATAGAATATTGGGGAAGAGTGCCTTATTAAGCAATGGTAAAGGAAGTAATGCAGATAAGGTTCATGATAGTGACACATCCTTGTTGGTCTCCAACAAAGCTGATAAAATAGCTAAGGAAGACTATCTTGAAGACAGCGAGACAACCCCAAAGTCCTGTCTTGGTTTAGTGTTCGAGTTACTGGCCACTACCGCTTGCACAAGCTATTCAAACTCACTGTCTGAATCAGTTTGGTTTCTTGAGTCTCAACTACAAGCTGAAATACAACGATCAGTTGTGCTGCGACAAGAAGCGGAAGGACTGCGGAAGTCCCTGGAGCGTTCAGATGCATACTTTATGGTGTAACAGCAAGCATTGGAGGATTTTAGCGCCAAATAGGACAAAGCTAATAAGCTTGCTAAGCTTATTGCCAGCATGGTGGATACCCAGGATAACGTTTCTTGAGCTCTTCTGAAGTTGTTTTAGTTATCCTCTTGTTTTACTGCCGCGTTTATTTGCACTGGTGGCCAATTTTGACGGCCAGTGTATGTAATATGCTGCTTTGTTCCCTATATTTGCACTGGTGGCGAACTTTGATGCCCAGTGGATGTAATATGTGTAATAGAGGTAATAGGCTAGCATTAATTGCTTGCTTATTTATTTCCTTATTGTCTTGTTTAGTTGTTTGCTTGTATTCACTGCAGTTCTTTTTCTGTGTTTTTCTAGTGGCCACAATAGCCTATTTTTGGTAACTAGGCCAAAATCATCATGGCAACACATGAACTATTGTAACCATGGGCCTCCTGCAGGCCGTATGTTCTATGGGCCTTCTTCCGGCCGTCGGATCCATTGGCCTTCTATACGGGTCGTAGGATCCATTGGCCTTCTATACGGGCCTTAGGATTCATGGGCCTTCTACGGGCCTTAGGATTCATGGGATTTCTACGGGCCGTAGGGTCCATGGGCCTTCTATGGGCCGTAGGGTCCATGGGCCTTCTACGGGGCATGTGATCCACTGGCCTTCTACGGGCCGTACGATCCATGGGCCTCATACGGGCCGTAGGATCCATGGGCCTTCTACGGGGCGTATCATCATTTCGCCAATCATGGGCCGTATTGTTCATGGACCATAACGGGCCGTTAATAGGCCGTATTTGATAACTCTATGAAAACAGCCCAATGGATATTTTTGACATGAAAACGGCCTAACGTATTAACGGTCCACAAACGGGCCGACTGCAACGACGGGCTGAATTTGGCCCACAAGCAGAAAATGACAGTAACGGGCCGTATGTAACCGAATGCTGCAAATGAGCCCAAGAACCAATGGGCCTTGAGAAGGCCGAAAGATAACTTGGGCTGGAAATGGCCCAACGGAATAATGGGCCGTTAATGGGTATAAAGTGATACACTGTTCATTACGGGCCAGTTTCACAACGTGCCTTTAATGGGCCAAGAGTTACAAAGGGCCTCATATGGGCCGAAAGAAGTCATGGGCCACACATGGGTCGGAAGTTAAAACGGGCTGAATCATATTGGACGGCCCAGATGACGCTACTGGGCCTAATTCGGAGAGGTCGTAACGGGCCCTGGGTTAGCGGGCTGTAAATGGGCTATATGCGAACATGTCGTTAACAGGCTTTCCGTGGACTGGCCCGCCACCTTTTGACCAAGTCAAACGGGCCGGCCTTTTCACAGGAATGGGCCTCTCTTAGGTCGTGCCATGTGTCAACGTATCATAGGTGCCTTCGATCCAATGAGTGGATGACATCTGTCCCAACGGTGAGCCAACACGTGTTTCCTCCAGCCAATGATGATTTTACACGTGGAAAATCCCCATTGGTCGGGGCTGTTAACGGGTTATCAGATCCAAAACCGGACCCGATAGCTTAACGGCGTTCCGTTATGGTGGATGCCATGTGTCGGTCACCCTTGGTGAAAGCACTTCTGTGACGCGCGATTTATCGTCATGGAAGTGGACACTTCTGTGATGATAATTTTGGTAATGTCACAGAACACTTCTACGACAGCATAGGTATGACTATCTTGATTCTATCATAAAATCATCATGGAGGTACATGCATGACAAAAAACGCGACCTACTGTGACAAACACGTATCATCATGGAAGTGTATTTTTTTGTAGTGAGTGCGGCACCACATTGAATCGAGCGAATGCGGTTCGTCGGAGCGGTGCGTGATAGCCACTGCAGAAAGGGACGATATCGAAGATCAATTCTTCGCTCCGGAAATTATCCGGGGATCCGAAGACCACTTCTAGTGTGATTGAGCCCGTGCAACAGGCCTCCACTCCTGGTATGACACCTTTAAAGGTGGTTTTTGTGGGTTTGATCCTTAAGGGATTGATACCCATTTTACGCATTATATCCTGATAGAGCAGGTTCATGCTGCTTCCACCATCCATAAGGACTCGTGTAAGGTGGAATTCATCGATGATAGGGTCGAGCACCAGTGCAGCTGAACCGCCATGACGGATACTGGTCGGATGGCCCCTTCGATCAAAGGTCATCGAACAAGAGGACCATGGGTTGTATTTTGGCGCGACTGGCTCCATCGTGTAGACATCCCTTAGGGCGCGCTTCCGCTCCCTTCTGGGGATATGGGTAGCGTATATCATGTTCACCATTTTGACTTGGGGAGGAAAATTCTTCTGCCCCCCTATGTTCGGTGGCTGGGGCTCCTCGTCGTCATCACTTTGGGACCCCTTTTCCTTGTTTTCGGCATTTAACTTGCCAGCCTGTTTAAAGACCCAACATTCTCTATTGGTATGATTGGCTAGTTTACCGGGGGTGCCGTGGATTTGACATGGACAATCGAGTATGTGGTCCAAACTGGACGTGCTCGGATTGTTTCTCTTAAATGGCTTCTTTTGCTGACCGGACTCGGATCCACTGAATCTGGCGTTGACTGCCATGTCTATGGCATTGTTGCCATTACTTCGACGCTTGTGTGTGTTGTGTCAGGGCTTGGTGCTGTTGCTACGAGCTAGCCAACTATCCTCGCCCGCACAAAAGCAGGTCATAAGTGTCGTAAGGGCTGCCATGGACTTCGTCTTCTCTTGTCCGAGGTGTCGGGCGAGCCATTCGTCAAGGATGTTATGCTTAAAGGCCGCTAGGGCTTCGGCATCCGGACAGTCAACATGCTGGTTCTTTTTAGTTAAGAACCGAGTCCAGAATTTCTTGGCTGACTCTCCGGGTTGTTGGGTTATATGACTTAAGTCATCGACATCCGGAGGTCGGACATAGGTGCCTTGGAAGTTGTCAAGGAATGCGTCTTCCAGGTTCTCCCAACTGCCAATAGAGTTTTCGGGCACACAGTTCAACCAGTGCCGAGCTGGTCCCTTGAGTTTTAGCGGGAGATATTTGATGGCATGGAGATCATCACCGCGGGCCATATGAATGTGGAGAATGAAGTCTTCGATCCATACCGCGGGATCTGTTGTCCCATCATACGATTCGATGTTTACGGGTTTAAACCCTTCTGGGAATTCATGTTCCACTACTTCATCAATGAAGCATAGGGGGTCTGCGGCACCTCTGTGTCGAGCTACGTCGTGACACAGCTCAGATGGAGCTAGTCTGCGGTATTCGGCCCGGACAGGTTTGTACTTGTTATATCTGGCATGGTGGTCATCGTCGTGTACTGGGGTGCACCCCCGCGATCCATAGATCAATCTGGTCTGGCCTGCTTTGTTCTCCAAGTCGTACCACAGGTCATGCGTGTATCCCCGAGTTGTTGTGTTTCTATTTGTTTGGCGAGGTGGTGCGGGCTGGGATTCTGTTTTATCTCGGCCACAGGGCGGTCGGTCAGCTGGTAGTTTTGGCTCCAATGCCTCGTCATCGAATTGAGGTAACAACTTGTGCTTCGGGTAACTTTTGGTTGGGCGTTCGAGTCCATATTCCTCGGCTGCCAGGACCTCAGTCCATCTATTAGTTAGCAGATCTTGATCAGCTTGAAGTTGTTGCTGTTTTTTCTTCGGGCTCTTTGCAGTGGCTATAAGCCGACGCTTAAAGCGCTCCTTCTCGATGGGATCCTCAGGCACGATAAATTCTTTGTCGCCGAGGCTCGCCTCATCCTCGAAGAGGGGCATGTAATTGCTGTCTTCCGAGTCTTCATTCGTGGCTTGTTCATCAGGGCTGGCTGGTCCATCTTCCCAGTCGGCTGGTTCGAAACTCGGCTGGGCGGGGTCGTCTTCATCTTTGGCATCGTCTGGAGTGCTATTGTCTCTTGTGCCGATATCACTGTTTTTACCATGGCGTGGTTTAGAGCGGCGCCGCTGACGTCGGCGCTTCGGCTGCTTCTCAGGAGGCTTATCCTCAACTGGATCTTTTTGTCCTCGCCATTGTCCTCTTTGGGTGTATTCACCATGTATATGTCATACGACGAGGTGGTTGTCCAGTGCCCTATGGGCGGTGGTTCCTGTTCCTCTCCCACATCGTCGTCCATACCGTCGATGTCTTCGGGGTCGAAACGATCATGTCGGTCAAGTCGTCGACAGTGGCTATCAAGTGGGTGGTGGGTGGGTAACGAAGTTCTTCGTCATCCGCATCCCACTCAAGCCGGACATAGGTCGGCCAAGAATCCCCTGCCAAGGAGAGGGATTTCAATGAGTTTAAAACATCGCCCAAGGGCGAGTGTTGGAAGATGTCCGCGGAGCTGAACTCCAAGATCGGTGCCCAGTCAGATTCGACGGGCGCGGATACACGCGGTTCGGAGCCTATGGACAGAGACAAGTCCGAGGTTCCGACGACACAGGCCTCGTTGGAGGTCAGATTTGTGTTTGGCACTAGCGTCGTTGAGTCTGCGGCTTCCGTGGCGGGGTCGATCCTCCCGTCCTTGGATGGTAAGACCTGCACTGGATCTAGGGCCAGGACAGTTACAGGCGCTATCTCCTGAGCATGGTTTGATGACAGATTTAAGTCATGTTGATCGTAGCTATAGGGTGCGGCTATCATGGGTTCGAATCCGTCGAAGACCAAGTCTCCGTGGATGTCAGCGGTGTAGTTCAAGCTTCCAAACCTGACCTGAGGGCCAGGGGCGTAGCTGTCGATCTGCTGCAGATGGCCAAGCGAGTTGGCCCGCAGTGCGAAGCTGCCGAATACGAAGATCTGTCCGGAGAGAAAGATCTCACCCTGGACCGAGTCGCTATAGATGATTGAAGGAGCCATCAAGCCTTGTGGTGACGACACGGTGGAACTCTCAATGAAAGCACCAATGTCGGTGTCAAAACCGGTGGATCTCAGGTAGGGGGTCCGGAACTGTGCGTCTAAGGCTAATGGTAACAGGAGGCGGGGAACACGATGTTTACCCAGGTTCAGGCCCTCTCTATGGAGGTAATACCCTACTTCCTGCTTGATTGATCTTGATGATATGAGTATTACAAGAGTTGATCTACCACGAGATCGTAGATGCTAACCCTAGAAGCTAGCCTATGATTATGATTGTTCTTCTCCTACGGACTAATCCCTCTGATTTATATAGACACCGGAGGGGGCTAGGGTTACATCAGGTCGGTTACAGAGAAGGGAATCTACATATCTGAATCGCCAAGCTTGCCTTCCATGCAAAGGAGAGTCCCACCCGGACACGGGATGAAGTCTTCTATCTTGTATCTTCATAGCCCAACATTCTGGCCAATGTATATAGTCCGGCTATCCGAGGACCCCTTAATCCAGGAATCCCTCAACAACCACTTTCGATTAGCATGAAACCGAAGAACTTTCGTGAATCACTAAGTTACTTCAATGGGGATATGCATGTCTCCAATAATAAGCATTTCATATTTATTTTTAACAGTAGGTATAGGTAGCTGAAAACTTCCAATAGTGATTGTCGGAGATTTTTCAATAACATTAATACCATTCACTTGGAATTGTTTCTTTGGAAAGTGCACTGTATGCTCATTACCATTGATATGAAAAGTGGCATTGCTTTTATTGCAATCAATAATAGCCCTGCAGTATTCAAGAAGGGTCTACCAAGGATAATCGACATGTTGTCGTCCTCGGGCATCTCAAGTATAACATAGTCAGTCAAAATAGTAACATTAGCAACAATAACGGGAAAATCCTCACAAATACCGATAGGTATGGCAGTTGATTTGTCAGCCATTTGCAAAGATATTTCAGTAGGTGTGAGTTTATTCAAATCAAGTCTTTTATATAAAGAGAAAGGCATAACACTAACACCAGCTCCTAAGTCACATAAAGCAGTTTTCACATAGTTTGTTTTAATGGAGCAAGGTATAGTTGGTATTCCCGGATCTCCAAGTTTTTTAGGTACTCCATCTTTAAAAATATAATTAGCAAGCATAGTGGAGATTTCAGCTTCCGGTATTTTTCTCTTATTGGTGATGATGTATTTCATGTACTTTGCATAAGGAGGCATTTTTAGGATATTAGTCAAGCGAGTGCGCAAAAAGACTGGCCAAATCATTTCAGCAAAGCGTTCAAATTCTTCATCATCTTTCTTTTTAGTAGACTTAGGTGGAAACGGCATAGTCTTTTGAACCCATGGTTCTCTTTCCTTACTGTCGGAGATATAACCCACGGTGTAATCCACTGGATGTATGACCTGGCTGGAGTTTGGTGACTCACTGGCGACTCGCGCGGACCTGACGGTTTACGGGCAACTTGCCTAAACATTGCGACTCATTGGTGACCCGGAAGGCGGTTCATAGGAAGACAAGGCCCAAGGCCCAGTAGGCCGGTTCATGTGATGGTGGGCCGGCTTAAGAGGAAAGGCGTGAGGAGTATTTCCTTTATGCGGAATCAAGACCTGGACTTGTATCCGGCTTGTACTTGAAAATAGACTAGTCCTAACCCTATTGGGACTCCACATATAACCCGCCCCTTCAACTTATATAAGGAGGGGAAGGGAACCCCAAGAGGGAAGAGATAATCTCTAAGGCTAGACATAATTAGGAGAGCCGGTTTATGCGGCGACTCACTCATGAGCATAATGAGACCTAGACACAAACAGCATGTAGGGCTATTACCGGATGATGTTTCCCAGGGCCCGAAGCTGTCTAAATCCTTGTTTTGTGTGTTGATCCGCCTCGCGTCTCTCATCCCGATCAACCACTTTCAAGCTACCGCATAGATGCCTTGGCCTCGCGACTAAGTCCTGACACTAGGACATTTGTCGTGAAAATTCTACGACAGTTGGCGCCCCCAAGCTAGAGCGATACTTTCTCCTCCACGAGACCAAAAATTATATATATAATTCGGATCACGATGAACTAGATGCATAGGATAAAATTTCTGATGAAATTCCAATTTCAAACGGTTCCAGTTCCAAGATCCAATATCATCGCATACCCTATACCATGTCAATGCTTTTCCCTTCAAAGATAAAGGGAAAACCTTCTTCTTAGCTTCATCTCCGGGCAAACCTACAAGCTTAAATAATCCACAAATTTCATCCACATATATCAAAAAATGGCAAAAATCGGCAATTCTTCTCTAACATTAGAACTGCCGAGGTGACATTGATGTTATCTGATGAGTGCAGGATAGCCTTGACCCGGCGCACCCAATGGGTCGTTGACTCGCCCTCTTCTTGGGCGCAAGCATCCAAATCCACAATGGACATGGGCTATTTGCACGTATCTTTAAAATTCTGAATAAACCAGGTTTTTAACTCATCCCATGATCCAATGGAATTGGCAGGGAGCCCTTTTAACCAAGTACGGGCCATCCCATCCAGCATCATGGTGAAGTATTTGGCACACGCAGCATCGCTGACCTCAAACAGTTCCATGGCCATCTCATAAATTTCAATCCACGCCTCAGGGCGTAAGTCGGTTGTGTAGTTAGGAACCTTTCGAGGTCCTTTGAAATCCTTGGGCAGACGCTCATTACGCAGAGCCAGTAGTAAACAAGGTATACCTGTAGTTCTAGAGGTCACACCTGCCTCCATCGAAGCTGTCGGATAAACTGGAAGATGTTGATGAGCCGCCTGCTGAGCCGCCTGCTTAGCTTCTCGATGTGCCATGTCCTGATCGACCAAACCATGAGCCCCATCACGTGTCGGGTCATGCCCACGCGGCTGGTTACGGCGCTGATCATTGCTTGAAATGGCCGGTGAGTCCATGTGTCTGCTATAACTCTGGCTTGGGCGAGGGGTCGAATGAATCCTCTCTCGATTGTAAGAATACGCCTCCTGATGTACCAATGCTGTTTGAAGAAGCTCCCTAGCCCTCCGTGTTTCAACCGCCACTAGAGAATTGCCTTCCATTGGGAGAGCCGCCAATCGTGTCGTTGCAGCGATCATATCATCCAAAGGGTTGGAATAATGACCCGGTGGTGTTGGCACATGCTGAGGCGGAGTATTATTCAGACGAGGTGGCTCCGTTGTGCGGGGTTGAGCCGGCGCTCCAGCCCCAAGCGCTCCGACCCGGTTTATCTCTGCTTGGTTACTGGTCCTGCTCCAAGCGTGCAAAAGAGGCTCCTCGCCTCGTAAACCGGAAGCAGACGACTCCGGTGCCTCCTTCTCATGATTTCATTTGAAGCATTCTGATCCAATGAGAGTCGGAAGGAACTAGCCTGAATCTGTTGTGCCTGAGCGTCCAAAATAGCCCGCTCCGCCGTCATCCTAGAGTCCTCCGCCGCCAAGTCTTCCTTGGCTAGCGCTACCTCGTCATGCAGTTTTGCAATTTCCGCGTTATGCTAAGCTTGATCATTGGGCTAACCTCTGTTGTTAACAAGGCTGTCAGCTTATCCAGCAAATCCGTCAAAACCTGAGCCGACGGGCGCACAGGGCCTCCTGCCCCAGCTGCCATCGCCGATGCTGACCCGGAGATCATTACTGCTTGATGACCCACAAGTGTAGGGGATCGCAACGGCTTTCGAGGGTAGAGTATTCAACCCAAATTTATTGATTCGACACAAGGGGAGCCAAAGAATATTCTTGAGTATTAGCAGTTGAGTTGTCAGTTCAACCACACCTGGATAACTTAGTATCTGCAGCAAGGTATTTAGTAGCAAAGTAGTATGATAGTAATGGTAACAGTGGTAAAGATAAAGATGGCAAAAGTAATATTTTTGGCTTTTGTAGTGATTGTAACAGAAGCAACGGAAAAGTAAATAAGCGAAGCACAGTATATGAAAAGCTCGTAGGCAATGGATCAGTGATGGATAATTATGTCGGATGCGATTCCTCATGTAATAGCTATAACATAGGGTGACACAGAACTAGCTCCAATTCATCAATGTAATGTAGGCATGTATTCCGATTATAGTCATACGTGCTTATGGAAAAGAACTTGCATGACATCTTTTGTCCTACCCTCCCGTGGCAGCGGGGTCCTAGTGGAAACTAAGGGATATTAAGGCCTCCTTTTAATAGAGAACCGGACCAAAGCATTAACACATGGTGAATACATGAACTCCTCAAACTACGGTCATCACCGAGAAGTATCCCGATTATTGTCACTTCGGGGTTGTCGGATCATAACACATAATAGGTGACTATAGACTTGCAAGATAGGATCAAGAACACACATATATTCATGAAAACATAATAGGTTCAGATCTGAAATCATGGCACTCGGGCCCTAGTGACAAGCATTAAGCATAGCAAAGTCATAGCAACATCAATCTCAGAACATAGTGGATACTAGGGATCAAACCCTAACAAAACTAACTTGATTACATGGTAAATCTCATCCAACCCATCACCGTCCAGCAAGCCTACGATGGAATTACTCACGCACGGCGGTGAGCATCATGAAATTGGTGATGGAGGATGGTTGATGATGACGACAACGATGAATCCCCCTCTCGGGAGCCCCGAACGGACTGCAGATCAGCCCTCCCGAGAGAGATTAGGGCTTGGCGGCGGCTCCGTATCGTAAAACGCGATGAAACTTTCTCTCTGATTTTTTCTCCGCGAGACGGAATATATGGAGTTGGAGTTGAGGTCGGCGGAGCCTCAGGGGGCCCACGAGACAGGGGGCGCGCCCAGGGGGGAGGGCGCGCCCCCACCCTCGTGGACAGAGTGTGGGCCCCCTGGTCTTGATTCTTTCTCCAGTATTTTTTGTATTTTCCAAAAAGTGCCTCTGAGGATTTTCAGGATATTCCGAGAACTTTTGTTTTCTACACATGAAACAACATCATGGTAATTCTGCTGAAAACAGCGTCAGTCCGGGTTAGTTTCATTCAAATCATGCAAGTTAGAGTCCAAAACAAGGGCAAAAGTGTTTGGAAAAGTAGATACGTTGGAGACGTATCAACTCCCCCAAGCTTAAACCTTTGCTTGTCCTCAAGCAATTTAGTTGATAAACTGAAAGTGATAAAGAAAAACTTTTACAAACTCTATTTGCTCTTGTTGTTGTAAACATGCAAAGCCATCATTCAGGTTTCAACAATATTATAAACTAACCATACTCACAATAACACTTAGGTCTCACAATTACTCATATCAATGGCATAATCAGCTAGCGAGCGATAATAATAAAACTCGGATGACAACACTTTCTCAAAACAATCATAACATGATATAACAAAATGGTATCTCGCTAGCCCTTTCTGAGACCGCAAAACATAAATGCAGAGCACCTTTAAAGATCAAGGACTGACTAAACATTGTAATTCATGGTAAAAGAGATCCAGTCAAGTCATACCCAATATAAACCAATAATAATGAATGCAAATGACAGTGTGCTCTCCAGCGGGTGCTTTTTAATAAGAAGGTGATGACTCAACATAAAAATAAATAGATAGGCCCTTCGCAGAGGGAAGCAGGGATTTGTAGAGGTGCCAGAGCTCGATTTTAAAATAGAGATTGAATAACATTTTGAGCGGCATACTTTCGCTGTCAACGCAACAACTATGAGATGGCTGTATCTTCCATACTACATGCATTATAGGCAGTTCCCAAACAGAATGGTAAAAGTTTATACTCCCCCAACCACCAACAAGCATCAATCCATGGCTTGCTCGAAACAACGAGTGCCTCCAACTAACAACAATCCTGGGGGAGTTTTGTTTAATTATTTTGATTTGCTTTGATCTTTTTGGATCATGGGACTGGGCATCCCGGTTACCGGCCCCTTTCTCGTGAATGAGGAGCGGAGTCCACTCCTCTTGAGAATAACCCACCTAGCATGGAAGATATAGGCAGCCCTAGTGGAAACATGAGCTGCTCGAGCATACAAAACAGAATTTCATTTGAAGGTTTAGAGTTTGGCACATACAAATTTACTTGGAACGACAGGTAAATACCGCATATAGGAAGGTATGGTGGACTCATATGGAACAACTTTGGGGTTTAAGGAGTTTGGATGCACAAGCAGTATTCCCGCTTAGTACAGGTGAAGGCTAGCAAAAGACTGGGAAGCGACCAACTGAGAGAGCGACAACAGTCATAAACATGCATTAAAACTAATTTACACCGAATACAAACATGAGTAGGATATAATCCACCATGAACATAAATATCGTGAAGGCTATGTTGACTTTATTTCAACTACATGCGTGAACATGTGCCAAGTCGAGTCACTCAATTCATTCAAAGGAGGATACCATCCCATTATACCACATCATAATCATTCTAATAGCATGTTGGCACGCAAGGTAAACCATTATAACTCAAAGCTAATCAAGCATGGCACAAGCAACTATAATCTCTAAATGTTATTGCAAATATGTTTACTTCATAATAAGCTGAATCAGGAACGATGAACTCATCATATTTACAAAAACAAGAGAGGTCGAGTTCATACCAGCTTCTCTCATCTCAATCAGTCCATCATATATCATCATTATTGCCTTTCACCTGCACGACCGAACGATGTGTATAATAATAAGAGTGTACGTGCATTGGACTAAGCTGGAATCTGCAAGCATTCAACTCAAGAGAGAAGACAAAGTAATATGGGCTCTAAGTTAAATAAACAATCATGCATAAGAGAGCCACTAAACATTTTCAATATGGTCTTCTCGACCCCCAAAGAAAGAAAGAAAATAAAACTATTTACACGGGAAAGCTCCCAACAAGTAAAAGAAGAACGAGAAATCTTTTTGGGTTTTCATTTTAATTTCTACTACAAGCATGGGAATTAAACTAACTAATTTTTTTGGTTTTTCTTAAGGTTTATCAAACACACAAGAAGAAAACTAGAAAAAGAAAATTAAACTAGCATGGATAATACAATGAAAGAGTATGAGCACCGACGACTAGTGTGTGAACATGAATGTAAAGTCGGTGAGAAATACGTACTCCCCCAAGCTTAGGCTTTTGGCCTAAGTTGGTCTAATGCCAAGGGTAGCCTGGCTGATATCCGTAGTTATAGCTGGGGTCGTACTGAGATGCAGCAGCAAATGCCTCCTGAGCTGCGGCATGTTGGCGGGCTGCCTCCGCTCTCCCCTCGTGTTCAGCTGCTTCCCCCTGGTAACAACATGTCTTCCTTTTGCCTGATAATCAAAAAGGAGAGGAGCAGGAAGAGTAACATGGACGACGTTGCGTCTGTTATAGATTAGTCGATAATGGAGGTATTGTTCATTCCTCCTAAGGAAATGATGATTGGCCATAGCGTCATAATCTAAATAAATAGGAGGTATCATCATATCCCCCTCTCGTGGGGCTATACCAAGATAGTTAGCTACACGGGTTGCATAAATTCCTCCAAATAAATCTCCGGCTCTACCATTATTCTGCAACCTCCGTGCAACTATTGCCCCCAAGTTATAACTTTTATAACCTAACACAGCACTCTTGAGGACACAGAGATCAGGGACACACATATGACATGCTTCATCTTTACCGTTAATGCATCTACCAATGAAGAGAGCGAAATGATGTATAGCAGGAAAATGAATGCTCCCTATGGTTACTTGTGTTATGTCCCTAGATTCTCCCACAGTAATACTAGCAAGGAAATCTCTAAATTCAGATTTGTGAGGGCCATTAATGTTACCCCACTGCGGAAGTTTGCAAGCAGTTGTAAAATCCTCTAAGTCCATGGTACAAGATGTATCATAAATATCAAATAAGACACTAGGAGAATTACGCGTACAGTTATATTTAAACCTCCGCACAAAGGAATCAGTCAATTGATAGTACTGGGGACACTTATCTTGTAAGAAGTCCTCCAGCTCAGCATTATGCACATACGCGTCAAATTCCTCCTTAAAGCTTGCTTTGACCATAAAATCATCGGATGGCCACTCACAAGCTTGTACATCCGCATCCCTCGGTAATTCAACATCTTGCTCATGCATAGCAATCCTGGGCCCTTTCTTTACCAAGGAACCACCTTGATACATTCTCCTAAACATAATTCTTTTCTGAAAAATTTCTGAAATTTTAGTAACTTCAAAATAAAAGTGAATAAAACTTAACAAGAATGGTAGCAACTACTCCTACAAGTGCCTAGAGCCTATATCATGCATTAGAATCACTCGGAACCTCATAAATTTAACATGCAAGCTCAAGAATAGGGTCACCAAGACAGCAAGGATTTGCAATGAATAAAGCACTAGAACAAAAACTAATTGGACCAATGGAGGAGTCACATACCAAGCAACAATCTCCCAAAGCAGTTTTGTGAATGGAGCTTTGAGCAAGGAGATCGAAAATCGCAGCAAAATGAGCTAGAACTCGTGCTTGAGCTGGATGGGGATTTTTTTGGGGTAGAAGATGAAGTGTGTGGGTGTTGTCATAAGTGGAGGGGGTCCACCAGGGGCCCACGAGACAGGGGGGCGCGCCCAGGGGGTGTGGGCGCGCCCTCCACTCTCGTGGCCAGGTGGCAAACCCCCCTGCAGTGTTTTCAGTGCCTAAAATCCTCACATATTCCATAAAAAATCATACTAAATTTGCAGGGCATTTGGAGCACTTTTATTTTTGGGATATTTTTTATTGCATGGATAATTCAGAAAACAGACAGATAATACTATTTTTGCTTTATTTAATTTAAATAACAGAAAGTAAAAAGTAAGTACAGAAGGTTGTGCCTTCTAGTTTCATCCATCTCATGATCATCAAAATGAATCCACTAACAAGGTTGATCAAGTCTTGTTAACAAACTCATTCCGAATAACACAGAACCGGAGAAATTCCAAAGTGACACTAGGTTACCTCAACGGGGATATGAAAATCCCCAACAATAATAATATCATACTTTTTCTTGACAGTAGGGAGAGGAAATTCGAAACCTCCAATAATAATTGATGGAATTTTCTCAATAGTATTTATGCTGTGAACTTGAGGTTGTTTCCTCGGAAAATGTACTGTATGCTCATTTCCATTACCATGAAAGGTGACATTGCCTTTGTTGCAATCAATAACAGCTCCTGCAGTGTTTAAAAAGGGTCTACCGAGGATAATAGACATACTATCGTCCTCAGGGATATCAAGAATAATGAAGTATGTTAAAATAGTAACATTCGCAACAACAACAGGCACATCCTCACAAATTCTAACAGGTATAGCAGTTGATTTATCAGCCATTTGCAAGGATATCCCGGTGGGTGTCAACTTACTTAATTCAAGTCTACGGTACAAGGAAAGAGGCATAACACTAACACCGGCTCCTAAATCACATAAAGCAGTTCTAACATAATTTCTTTTAATAGAGCAAGGTATAGTGGGTACTTCGGGATCACCAAGTTTCTTAGGTATTCCACCCTTAAAGGTATAGTTGGCAAGCATGGTGGAAATCTCAGCTTCAGGTATTCTCCTCTTATTAGTGATGATAGCTTTCATATATTTAGCATAAGGGTTTGTTTTAAGCATATCAGTTAAGCGCATGCGTAAGAAAATAGGTCTAATCATTTCTGCAAAACGCTCAAAGTCCTCATCATCCTTTGTCTTGGATGGTTTAGGAGGAAAGGGTATGGGTTTTTGAACCCATGGTTCTCTTTCTTTACCATGCTTCTTAGCAACAAAATCTCTCTTATCATAACGTTGGTTTCTTGATTGTGGGTTATCAAGACCAATAGCAGGTTCAATTTCTATTTCATTATTTTTGCTAGGTTGAGCATCTACATGAACATCATTATTAGCATTATCATCAGGTTCATGTTCATCTTCGGATTGTGTTTCAGCATCAGAGATAGAAGTATTATTAGGATTCTCAAGTGTTTCTACATTAGGTTCACTAGAAGTTTGCAAAGTCCTATCATTTTTCTTTTTCTTCTTCTTAGAGGAACTAGGAGCATCTAGATTATTGTTCTGAGAATCTTGTTCAATTCTCTTAGGGTGGACTTCAGGATACAAAGGTTCCTGAGTCAGTTTACCCGTTCTAGTAGCCACTCTAACAGCAAAGTCATGTTTATTATTTAATTCAGCTAGCAATTCATTCTGAGCATTAAGTACTTGTTCAGCTTGAGTAGCAATCATAGAAGCATGTTTACTAGTGAGTTTAAGTTCACCTTTAACTCTAGCCATATTATCACGCGTCCTATCTCGAAAGCATTATTTTTTAACTCTCTACCAACATAAGCATTAACCTTTCTTGCCTAGCCATAAAATCATCAAATTCATCTAAGCAAGGGCTATGAAATTTAGTAGAGGGGATTTCAACTTTATCATATCTATAGAGAGAATTTACCTTTACTACCTATGTCGGGTTATTAAGACAATGTGGTTCTTCAACGGGCGGTATATCAAGACCATGTATTTCTTCAATAGGTGGTAAATTCTTAAAGTCTTTAGCTTTAATGCCTTTTTATTTCATTGATTTCTTTGCCTCTTGCATATTTTCAGGACTGAGAAATAAAACACCTCTCTTCTCTGGAGTGGGTTTAGGAATAGGCTCAGGAGTTGGCTCAATTGGTTCAGGAATTGCCTCAAGAATTGGCTCAGGGAGAGTCCAATTATTTTCATTAGTCAACATATTATTCAATAGTAATTCAGCTTCGTCGACTGTTCTTTCCCTGAAAACACAACCAGCACAACTATCCAAGTAGTCCTTGGAAACATCGGTTAGTCCATTATAAAAGATATCAAGTATTTCATTTTTCTTAAGTGGATGATCAGGCAAAGCATTAAGTAATCGAAGAAGCCTCCCCCAAGCTTGTGGGAGACTCTCTTCTTTGATTTGCACAAAGTTATATATTTCCCGCAAGGCAGCTTGTTTCTTATGAGTAAGAAAATATTTAGCAGAGAAGTAATAAATCATATCTTGGGGACTACGTACACAACCATGGATCAAGAGAATTAAACCAAGTCTTAGCATCACCCTTTAATGAGAACGGAAATATCTTAAGTATGTAATAATAGCGAGATGTCTCATCATTAGTAAACAGGGTGGCTATATCATTCAACTTGGTGAGATGTGCCACAACAGTTTCAGATTCAGTGCCATAAAAAGGATCGGATTCAACTAAAGTAATAATCTCAGGATCAACAAAGAATTCATAATCCTTATCAGTAACAAAGATAGGTGAAGTGGCAAAAGCGGGGTCATGTTTCATTCTAGCATTTAGAGTTTTTTGTTTCAGCTTAGCTAACAATTTCTTAAGATCTGATCTATCATTGCAAGCAAGAAAATCTCTAGCAGTTTCTTCATCCATAACATAACCCTCAGGAACAACAGGCAATTCATAATCATTTGGAGATCTTTCATCATCACTATCATCAATAATAGCATCTTTAATCATTTCATTCTCTCTAGCCCTAGCAAGTTGTTCATCAAGAAATAAACCTAATGGCACAGTAGTATCACGCACAGAAGTAGTTTCATCATAAGTATCATGCAAAGTAGAAGTGGCATCATCGATAACATGCAACATATCAGAATTCATAGCAGTAGTAGGTTTAGGTGTCGCAAACTTATTCATAACAGAAGGAGAATCTAGTGCAGAGCTAGATGGCAGTTCCTTACCTCCCCTCGTAGTTGAGGGATAGATCTTGGTTTTAGCGTCTTTCAAGTTCTTCATAGTAATCAACAGATATAAATCTCAAGTGACTTAGAGAATAGAGCTATGCTCCCCAGCAACGGCGCCAGAAATTAGTCTTGATGACCCACAAGTGTAGGGGATCGCAACAGCTTTCGAGGGTAGAGTATTCAACCCAAATTTATTAATTCGACACAAGGGGAGCCAAAGAATATTCTTGATAGCAGTTGAGTTGTCAGTTCAACCACACCTGGATAACTTAGTATCTGAGCAAGGTATTTAGTAGCAAAGTAGTATGATAGTAATGGTAACAATGGTAAAGATAAAGATGGCAAAAGTAATATTTTTGGGTTTTGTAGTGATTGTAACAGAAGCAACAGAAAAGTAAATAAGTGAAGCACAGTATATGAAAAGCTCATAGGCAATATATCAGTGATGGATAATTATGTCGGATGCGATTCCTCATGTAATAGCTATAACATAGGGTGACACAGAACTAGCTCCAATTCATCAATATAATGTAGGCATGTATTCCCAATATAGTCATACATGCTTATGGAAAAGAACTTGCATGACATTTTTGTCCTACCCTCCCGTGGCAGCGGGGTCCTAGTGAAAACTAAGGGATATTAAGGCCTCCTTTTAATAGAGAACCGGACCAAAGCATTAACACATCGTGAATACATGAACTCCTCAAACTACGGTCATCACCGAGAAGTATCCCGATTATTGTCACTTCGGGGTTGTCGGATCATAACACATAATAGGTGACTATAGACTTGCAAGATAAGATCAAGAACACACATATATTCATGAAAACATAATAGGTTCAGATTTGAAATCATGCCACTCGCGCCCTAGTGACAAGCATTAAGCATAGCAAAGTCATAGCAACATCAATCTCAGAACATAGTGGATACTAGGGATCAAACCTAACATAACTAACTTGATTACATGATAAATCTCATCCAACCCATCACCGTCCAGTAAGCCTACGATGGAATTACTCACGCACGGCGGTAAGCATCATGAAATTGGTGATGGAGGATGGTTGATGATGACGACGGCGACGAATCCCCCTCTCCGGAGCCCCGAACGGATTCCAGATCAGCCCTCCCGAGAGAGATTAGGGCTTGACGGCAGCTCCGAGTAAAACGCGATGAAACTTTCTCTCTGATTTTTTTCTCCGCGAGACAGAATATATGGAGTTGGAGTTGAGGTCGGCGGAGCCTCAGGGGGCCCACGAGACAGGGAGGCGCGCCCAAGGGGGGAGGGCGCGCCCCCCACCCTCGTGGACAGGGTGTGGGCCCCCTGGTCTTGATTCTTTCTCCAGTATTTTTTATATTTTCCAAAAAGTGCCTCCGAGGATTTTCAGGATATTCTGAGAACTTTTTTTTTCTACACATGAAACAACATCATGGTAATTCTACTGAAAACAGCGTCAGTCCGGGTTAGTTTTATTTAAATCATGCAAGTTAGAGTCCAAAACAAGGGCAAAAGTGTTTGGAAAAGTAGATACATTGGAGACATATCACTGTTGCATTTGAAGAATTCTGCTCAGGCTGTGTACCGGCCATGAAGATTGCAACCCTGTTCGGCGGGTCATACCTAATAGTCATATCCCAACAATTTTGGAATGCTTTTATCTCTTAACCAGTAATCCAGTATATGCCACATCTACGATCTGTCTGTCGTGATTCTTGTTAAGAGGACTTTAGAACTTAAATTAATTTGAGCATCTTTAGGCGATCATTTTGATTCCCCAATGATAGTACTATATTTGAATTAGCTGATTATTAATATAGAACAATTGGACGGTACTGTTATGATTTATGAGGCTATTGGTTGAATAGATGCAAGCTAGCTGCTAGTCTTTTGGAGAAATGGTCTCACTTCATATGCGAACGTGGTTATTAGATTATTGTTGTGAATTGTCAAAAAATTAGATTATTGTTAGAGTAGTTGTCAACACTCAACAGATAATAACATATCCCTCACCTTTTTTTTTCTAGCAACTAACTCTTCGGAAAGGTCTCGGCGTGTGATGCGTCTAACTAGCTGGACACCAAACTAGTAGATCAACATGGCAACTTGGAGTAGTTAAGTAGTCGAGGTACTGTAGCTACTAAGTGCAGAAGTAAAGATTGGTATCCATTAGCTCGCATCAATCAATGTCAATGGCGTTGTCGTTCTTGCTTCCAGCGCTGCTGCTAGCGGCGTTGCCAACCATCCCGATCGCCGGTCAGACCTTGAAGCCAAGCTGTCAGGCGAGCTGCCGCGGCGTCGACATCCCCTACCCCTTCGGTATCGGCCCCGGCTGCTTCCGCGAGGGCTTCGAGATCACCTGCAACGACGACGGCGGCGGCAGCCCCGTCCTGCCGCTTCTTGCCAACACGACCATCAAGGTCGTGCACCTCTCCATCGATACCGCCGAGCTGCAGGTAATGCTTCCCATCGGGTTCCAGTGCTACAGCTCCCGCCAGGATGGCGCCCACGTCTCCAGCTACGGCGGATTGTGGGGGATGCACGGCGACGGCGTGTACCGCATCTCCAACACGCGGAACATGTTCGTCGTCCTCGGGTGCATGACCATGGGCATGGCGTCAAGCAGGCGCATCGCCGAGCCAGGTAGCGGGGGCCCCTGGACAAGCCTATACGGCTTCCACACAGGCTGCATGTCCTACTGCAATGGCCCCGCGAGCATGCGGGACGGCGTGTGCGCCGGCGTCGGGTGCTGCCACGTCGACATCCCGCCGGGGCTCACTGACGGTCTGTTTAGGTTCGACGATCTGAACCACTCCAAGGTGGTTGACTACAGCCCATGCGACTTCGCCTTCCTCGTCGACAAGACCAATTACACCTTCCGGCGGTCGGATCTATTAAAGCCGATCAGAGATGTAGTGGATTGGACCGTGCCGGTGTGGCTGGACTGGGCTATCCGCGACTACGGGAGCGTCCCCGCTGCATCCTGTGCCGACGCGGCCAAGTCAACAGCCGCGGAGTACGCCTGCAAGAGCTCTCTCGGTGTGTGCGTCATGAGCTCCACCAATGGGACTGGCTACACCTGCAAGTGCGGCAATGGCTACGAGGGCAACGCCTACCTTCCCGAAGGATGTACTGGTTAGTGTGCTACTACTAGTATATTTCTTAATTTCCCGCAATAAAATTATATTTCATAATTATAAATGTGTATCATGTCCAAATTAATTACATACTAGTATGGTGTTGTTATTTCTCATACTACTGTTTCAAACATACCTAATTCTAAGTCGTCGCTCTTATCTAGACACAAAGAGTATAAAATGTTGAGAATATCTTGATAGACCCCCACCACCAATTGACCGAGAAATTACTATGTTTAATTCAAAGAATCGAATTTATATTATTAACTGTCATGCATACATGTCATATGTGCTGGCCGCCTGATAGCTTCATACAGAGTATCTGTCCTAAGAGCATCCACGGTCTATAAATTTTGCTGCCTCTAAACCTGCCTTCTTTTCCTCCTTGGAAGGTTTATAATGAAAAATATCTGTTTACAAATTATTTTTGTCAAAAAAATTGATCAAATTTTGCATAGCTTGACTTTTGAGAACATTTATGCACCATAATTTATCAAGTCGCTAAGGAGGGAGCAAATTGCAGTTTGCTTCCTCTAACACACACAAAAAAAACTAGCGTACATCACCTCTAATATTCAATGTTTTTGAACCATGAAAGGTTTTGATTTCCATTTGGGTAGGTTTTTTAGGGACATTTTGGTGGTTGATGTAATCTACCCGCTATTAAGAACAATGTAGAAAGAAACAATAACAAAGAGCTCCAGTATAAAGACCTCCATTGATGCATAATCCTGTTTTATACCCCATCATTGATAAACTCCAAAATAATCATTCATTGGGCCAGCAGCAACCTCTATTAACTAACGTATGTGAGCTCACCATACTTAAAAAAAGAATACTTGAGAATCTTTCTTAGGATAAAATTTGTTCAGTACTCCCTCCGTCCAGGTGCATAAGGCACCTAAGAAGGTGCAGCGCGATCTAGGCGCGTATGGACTGGACTAGTCAAAATTAATTAGCGCGGCTTTATATGTGTATTTAGTGGGGAGATGCACTTGGGCATCCAACCATGGTGTGTGGTCGTTTGCATGCACGTCCAGCAATTATGTGTTGGGACTTGCATGCAGTGGCCCTTTGCAATGACTGGCCGTATGTGCCTTGTTATCTGGGTTGGACTTATAAAATTAATTACTCCACACCGTGCTAGCTAATTGTAGTGCCTTACATTATAGGAATTCCTGGATTTCGTTAGGTGCCTAATGCACCTGGACAGAGGGAGTAGTACTTTTTTATTTTTTACTCTATTTAATTAGGCCCACCCTGGTAAGGTAATCTATGGAAGTGATAGGGTTCATTTAAGAGGCAGCCTCAGATCTATACACTGCGTTTCATTTTGTAAGCTTAGAGGCAATAAGTATATCCCACCTCAGTGGCACCAATGCCTCTACACACTGATGGTGCCTTAATCCACTCTTGTGCAACATACAGATATCAATGAATGTGATTTTCCGGATAAGTATCATTGTGACGGCAATTGCGAAAACATACCAGGAGATTACAAATGCAGATGTCGACCAGGTTATCAGAGCGACGACCCAAAAAGTATTCCCTGCATTCCAAGGTTCCCCCTTGCAGCACAGGTTGCCATAGGTATGTACATATACAACTAAACTCTTCTTGTTTCGTACTCCCTCCGTTCGAAAATATATTGAACAAAATATATCATAAAAATATATGTACAACGTTTAAATATATCTTCCGCTATCGTTCTGACCAGTTCATATAGAACAAATTAGACACGAGCGGTTAGCAAAATTATTCTTTTAGTTAAATTATCGATTTGGACCAATCCAAATCAACCAACATAAAGTACATGAAACAAGTGACTCCGACTTCCCCCATATAACCCCATTGAAGAAGCAACTCCGACTTCACCGGAGAACCCCGTTGAAGAAGCTAGCCTGCAAATAGATGCACATAGACCATGGCAGCACATGCCAATAGTTGGCCACACGCGCCAACGAACGACAACTCCAACTTTGACGACGATCATCGTGAGGGAAATATGTAGGACTTGCGCTAACGAGTCCTCTGTAGACGGACACCAGTGCTTGTCATCGTCACCACCTGGACACCATCCACCTCAACTCTGAGTCTACAACAGCCAACCAGACCACAGAAAAGCACATCGGACACGTCGGAAAGAGCAAACTAACAGAGCCCGAGCCTCGAGCCTACTCATCTTGACGCTATCATCGTTGCCAAAAAGACGTCGACGCCCTTGACCTCAACAAACCACGCAAACCAACTACAAACAACAACCAGTCTCCTAGGGTAGCCGGCTCCAAGACAATTCCCCCGAGGAGGAGAGAGACGTGAGGACGCCTGTATCACCTAATCCAGAGAATCTGAGATTTCCCTCTGGAGCCAAGGCTGCTAGGAGAGGGAAGAGCCCACCTCCACCATGACGCTTGATTGTCGGTCGTGTCGGAGAAGAGGATTTCTCCCGGAGATGTCTCGACCACCTACAGCCCACACGGTAGACTAACGACCGCAACCAACCAACCACCGCAGACCACGTCAAGGTCGGCTCAAATCTAGCGACTGGATCCCTCGACCTGTCATGCCCAGACACACACCTCCCCTAGGTCGAAGCCACCGCCACCAAACCCATGGCCACGCTCCGGCAACCTCAATCCACTAGCCGGGCCGTCATCACCAGCACCCCACACCATAGAAGACCCGCACTAGGCCCGACAACGCAGGAGCCCACGACCACCAGATTTGGAAAACTAGATCGAGAGTAGTGCCCTGCCCTGCGCCTTGTTGCGAGGAGGCTTAGGCTGGTCATAATGGGAGTAACTTAGTAAGTAATATAGTGCATTCCAACATAAGTCTGCTTATGTGGCATATAGTTTATGAGGAAAGAAGTGTTTGGAGTAACATAACGCTACCCAAAGCAAAATGAGTCTACAATGTAATATACACAATCATCTACGATACTATTTCTATGTTACTTTGCGTTATGAATGTCCTAACAAGGACTAGTGTCAGATGCATGACACTACTCTAAGTTACTCCCCACTATAACTAGGCTTAGAGCATCTCCACTCGTTCGGCGCCCCCCAGTGCCTGAAATAGTGCCTCCTGGGGGCGAGCCGGCGAAAAAATTGCCTTGGGGGCGGTCGTGTCCCCACTCGCCGCCCCAAGCAGGCCCTTAGCGGCTTTTCTTAAAACGGTTTCAGCGAAACATTGAAGGAAATTTAGGCGAAATTCATGCATAGCTCTGGCGATATTTGTACACAATTTGAAAGAAAACTAAAAAACATAAAACAAAGCCGCCGCCCGCCCGCCTCCGCCGCCGACCCGAGCCTTCTAGATGCCTAGGAGACTGTACAAGGTCGTGTAGTCGCCGCCGACGCCGTCCTTGCTGCAGCCCTGCCCTGGGTCGCCTTGGCGGACGGGCTGGGTGGGCGGCGGTGCCTCGTCGTTGCTGTCATCGAGGACGATGACGCCGCCCTCGTTGCGGCGCGACGCCGAGTGGCTATCTCCTCCAGGGCGCGGCTTTGCGTTTCATCTCCTTGCGGAGGTAGTCGTCCCACGCCCATTTGAGGGTGGTTTCGTCGGCGACAGCCATGGCCTTGTGCTCCTTCTTCACGAAGATGACTGGCGTAGCCAGCGTTGCTGGCTCCCTCTTCGGCTTGACCTGGTGGAGACGGCGAGGGGGGGGGGTGGCGGGGGCTCATTTGTAACGATGATGCCGCCACGGTTACAGCGATGCTCCGGCACCTCCACGGGCTCGGACTTGACGTCGGCGAGCAGCGCCGCGCCGGAGGAGCGCGAGGAGGAGGAGAAGATGAGGCGCCCGCCATGCGCCGCGGCAGCCAAGAGCTACCTCTCCGGCGGAAGAGCGGGGCCGCAGGAGGCGTCGGGTACTCGAGCGGCGGCTAGTTGCCACCCTCGAGATGCTCCAGTACGCCGTGCAGGGTGCTCCCCGGCACACCCCACCACAGCCGCCGGCCGTCGGCGTTGTGGCGCCCCCGCACAGCCGCGTTGTTGGTGGAGGCGACCTGCTCCTGGTGACGACGCCGGAAGTAGTCCGTCCAGAAGGCGTGGTTGGTGAAGGATTACTCCGGGCGCGCGTGCACCTCCTCGAGCAGGGAGGCCCGGACCCATGCGATCTCAGTGGGACGGCTGTCGTCGAGCGATGGCGGGGGGACGGGCACACTGCCCGCGCTGAGCCTCCACGAGCCCGGCACGCGCATGTCCGGCGGCGTCAGGTAGTTGGCCTCCTGGAGAAGGTAGGCCTCCCACTCGTGGAGGGTACGGCGGTCGAAGCCATTCGCTGCCGCACCTTCGCCGAGGAAGCGCTCGCCCATCGTCGCTGCAGGCTTGACAGAGGACATAGGGGGGCGCCGGCGAGAGAGTAGGCTTCGGCGAGGGAGATATGTGTGGCCACTAGCGGGGGAGGGGGGTGGAGGCGGCTTTTATAGCAGAGGGTGGGCGACGAAGCGGCGGCAGACGTGTGGACGCGTGGCGGGAGAGGAAGGGGTGTGCGGCGGCGCGCCTTCGCTGCGCCGCCCATGAGGAATCAATGGAAGGCTGACCGACGGCCTTGGCATTGATTCCCCGCAGGAAACCAAGGCGATGAAGGCGGCGAACACGGCTGGTCGCTGACTCAGTGGCCCCACTCGGCTTTCGCGCCAAAACCGTTTACCCCGGCACCCCCGAGCGCCCCCAGCGCGCCGGGTTCGGCCTGGGTACGCCGGCCCTATCCGGCGAAAACTAGGCTTCTGGAGGCGCGACTGGGCCGATTGTTTTGGCGTCGGCGATAAAAAAGTGCCCTCAGAGGGCCTGTTGGGGGGTGCGAGTGAAGATGCTTTTAGGAAGACAATGCAGGTCCAAAAAAAAATTGACAACTAAAACTCCCTCTTTATTCATTGGTGATAACACTTACATCTTTAAATAACAGAGGAAGAAGCTCATTAGGAGCAATTTCAATCCACTCACTACAGAATTTAGATCTAGCTACACTAGCTAATTCATGAGCAAGAGCATTTGCTTCTCTTGACAGAATTCAAACCGAATTGAACTAAACTCACATGCCAAGTGGTAACAATCATCAATGATGGCTGCTGCATTGCCCGCATACTGACATCAATGCAGGTCCAAATTAATGTAGATAGATCCCTAAATGAAGCGAGACAAATTATCATTCATATAATAGATATAGATTATCTCTTCCTTTTTTAACAAAAAAAATGCTAGCAACCATGTCGAGACCGTGGAACCCCGTGCTAGCGCTGCCCCTCCTTTATTTAGCCCCCCAGCGCTTCCTCACTCCCTCGCCGTCGGGGCAATGCCCCTCACGGTGGTCCACAGCGGCAGGTGCTCTCGAGCGTAGCTCCCCCCTCCCGAGCATGGCTAATAGAAGAGCCTGTTGCTGGCTATATAGTTGTGCCATGTCATCTAAAGTCTTTGTAAAAAGTTAGTTTGTATAATAGACTGACTATTAGCTTGGCTACAATATCAAAGGATTCACCATGAGGAGAGGCAGGAAAATACACATGATTGGTGTAGGGAGTAAAACGCCGGCTAAAAGCTCACTCACGGGCTACATACAGGCGGACGCGGCTCGTCTGACGTACGGCCCACACACTGACGTGTGGGCCCGGACCCACCCATCAGCGGCCCAACGGCAGGGGGCCGTACGTCAGGGGATCCGGCTCCCATACAGGCTGTACACTCTTGTTTACCGTGATATAGCCCGGCTGTACGTCAAGCGCCGGCTTGAGTCTCTCTCTTCACTTATCAGTGCTCCACGTAGGACTTTGCTGACATGGAATACGCTACAGCCGGCTAACTAGGTACTACTATACTTGCTCTAAGGTCTCGTTGGCGCCGCCGCGGGTCTAGTCCGGCCTCGTCCCAGTGTCCTCCTCTCATGTGCTGCTCGTCTGTCAGAGGTGCCCGGTCCCATGGATCCCGGCCTTGGATGTTGCCCCTATTCACATAGGGCGTGTTTGGTTGCCCGGGTGGCTTTAGGATGCATTGCATGGGGGAACCTGGGTGACCACGGCCTGGTTGAGCCGATGCAGAGTTGAGCTAAGATTGGTGTTTGGTGAACTTGTACGTCATGGCTGTACGAGGTGTAGTTCTTCTGAATATTGCTGAAATTGATGCGTAAGGCAGAGCATATGCAGCAGCGTGGAGCGATGGGATCCGGGGTTCGGTGGTTCCAGACGGTTGGATCCGGCGAGCGGCAACGGGGCTTGGTGGAGGGGACGAAGATGGCCGCACTTGACATGGCAGCGGGGGCCGCCGTGCTTGTCGAGGAAACTCACCAGTGAATGAGGTGACGTCACTTGACAAGGGCGGCGGGGGCGGCGCTTTGTAGAGGACGACGGCGACGCTTGGTAGAGGAGAACGGAGGTGGTGGTGCTTGACGAAGAAGGATTCAGCGGCGCTTGGTCGATTGGATCTTGGCGGCGGCGCGTGACGAAGAGGCAGAAGGGGGAGGAAGGAGACGAAGGAACGAGCCTGCATAAGAGATACGCAGGAATCCTATGTTCCCCTCGGCCTGGCTGAGAGGCCTTCTTTTGCATCCGCCGGGCCAGGATGAAAGGCGCATACAGCTTACCAAACGACCCAGATTTTGCACGATGGATACGGGCCAGATGCAACACAAGGAACCAAACACGCCCATAGACGCCCAAAAAATTGGATCAGCCCCTGCATCGCTCTTGGCGACTTGGGGGCGCCTCCAGGCCGACACCACCAGTGCCCTCTCCTCCATTCATCCTATCCTCGCTGTTGCTTTTGTGCCAGATGGGCAAAGCCCTCGCAGAGGGTGGCGTCGGGGCAACACGTTTTGTATGACGCGGAGGCGGGACCCATGGGGGAGGCTTTGCTAGAATCTGGATGGGACGGGCCTATGAGTGGCTTCCCGTCGGGAGGCGTGACGGCAGGCGTGCTCTGGTGGGCTCAATTCTTAGGCCGGGAGGCGTTGCGCCGATCTAGCGGGTGTGTGTGTCTAATCTAGCGGCGGCTGCTCTCCACGCGGGCATACGTCTGCGATGGTGATCTGCCTTTCGTGCCCCAGTTCCGGCCGTCCGGCCGTGCCGGACCTATGGTTGATGAGCTAGGCAGAGCTCTCTCCGGCGAGGTGGTAGTGGGTGATGGTGTGATCTGCTATCATTGTTAGTCCTTGTGGGAACACTCCGGCATGTGGCAGTGGCCTCGCCATGGAATATGGTGGCCACCAAAAGGTCTTCCTGAGGGTTCCTCCCTCTAGATCCGGTGATCTACTTTGGTAGTGAGATACAAACAATGGATGACGGCCTGACGCAGAAGGATTGTTGTGCAGCTGCGGCGGGTGCACATCGCATGGAGCCGCTAGGATCACGGGAAAGTGATGGCGGCAAAGCATTGGTGGCGTTGATGGTGGTGCTACTTGAGCACCCAGTCTCAGAGCGAAAGCCTAGGTTTGACCTGAGTTGGTTATAATACCTAGCAAATGATGATGTTTTTACGTTGGTATCTTACTGAAGGCATTTATCGGATATGCTCGGACTGATTTTTCAGGATGAAACACTAGATTTTAGCCATTGGTAGTTGGATCCAGTGACGATGGCGCTTGAGTATTGCTCCCTCTTCGAAGGTGTTGCTGTTTAAGATCCTTGCCGTCCTTGTGGTGCCATGAGATGGTTCGTGTGGATATGGTCATTATTGTAGTTTGCTGATCGGTCTGATCGTTGTTTTTTTTGTTTGTGCATAACTTTGTTCATAGATTTTACCATTTGTTGGCGTGCTTTTCATGTGCGTGCGTTGGTGTTGACTATGTCAATCCTAGCTCTACAGAGGTCGGGCGAGTGACCATTGTGTTTGTATTCACTCGATGTTCTACTTTGAGCCCATAAAATTCATCCTTTGTCGGATGAAAAACCTACGCTTATTCTAGAGGTTGATCTTTAATTAACTACTTTAAAATGGTAACACGTACCTTTCTATGAAAATTATATGGTCAACAATGACGGCATATATGATCTTTGTAGGCACCATCTTGAGTCTGTCATTCCTGGCTATTGCCCTACTTATGACACTCCTAATGCTGCAAAAGAAGAGAATGAGAGAATATTTCAAGAAGAATGGGGGCTTGATACTGAAAAATGTGGAAACCTTACAGATTTTCACGAAGGAGGAAATAAATAAAATCACACATAACCATTCAGAGTTTCTTGGCAAAGGGGCCTTTGGTGAAGTCTATAAAGGATATCTTCCTGATGATGCCATGGTAGCAGTCAAGTCCTTTATCCAGGTGAAGGAAACTACAATGGAAGAATTTACCAAGGAAGTATTGATCCAATCGAAGATGATTCACAAGAATATTCTCAAGCTCTACGGTTGTTGCTTGGAGGTGGATGTTCCAATGCTAGTGTATGAGTTTGCTGCTAAAGGGAGTCTGGGAGACATTCTCCATCTCAATGAAAACCAAAAACTCCCCATAGACTTGCGTTTGGATATTGCTATTGGATCTGCAGAGGGGTTGAAATACATGCACTTGTACGCATCTCAATCCATACGACATGGTGATGTCAAACCGGACAACATACTTCTAGATGGTGAGTTAGTACCAAAGATCTCAGACTTTGGCTTATCAAAAATGCTTAAAGTCGATGAATATTTCACCAAGATTGTGGTTGGGTGCATGGGTTACATAGATCCCGTCTTCATCAAAACCGGCCTCTTAACACAAAAGAGTGATGTTTACAGCTTTGGAGTCGTTCTATTGGAACTTATTACCAGGAGAAAAATTGTATACGATGAAAATTGTAGCCTCATCATGGAGTTCCGCAAAGTTTATGTGAAAGATAAGAGTGGAAGGGCAATGTTTGATAAGGAGATTGTAACTGAAGAAGATATCTTGGTCGTAGAAGAAATCGGGAAACTAGCAATTGAATGTCTCGAGGAAGATGTAGAAGACCGGCCAGATATGGGGGAGGTAGCACAAAGACTCGTGATGCTTAGGAGAAACAAGAAGCATGGTAAAGCACGTCCACATCCCTTCCAGGCTAATCAGTATGATAAATGGTACGGCCAACAAGAATGTACTGACCTCAACGGAAATGACGAGGCCGCGTTTTTATTTGCTAATCCATAGGTTAGGGAAAGCACTAGACGGCCATAAGGGTGTGTGTTTATTTTAAGTAAGCTTCATTCAATACATTTAAGAAAATATGAGTGGCATGAGTGACAGTATTGAAGTGTGATTTACATTGTGGGTGGTTGGATGACTAGCAAGATAGTAGTGCTACCATCTCACATATGATTAAACCCCATGACTGACGTTTGATATCTACTTATTCCGGATTATTCTTTTAGTCAGAGGTGGCGTTCCCGTTGCAAACGATGTGTCTGTGGTCACTTTTGATCTGCATAACTCTAGTCTTGAGCATGCACCGTCTGAGCGTGCCCATTGTGCGAGGACACAAGGTCTAAGGCACTCGGTGTAAATCCCCCCCCCCCCCCCCCCCGCTCCGCCCCGCCCCGAAGAAAAAGCAATGTATATTGTTTTTGGAGAGGTCCTATAGGATGCCAACGAGCGTCAAATTGAGGAGCCTTCACACCGGGCGCAAGGCAGCTTGGCCAGCCCATTTGGGACATAGCGAAAAGTTAAAAAACTGTTCCAGCGAACTTGTTTTTCGGTTGGTTTTTATTGCGACCATTTTTAAATATACATTGAACATTTTTGTAGTATATGTTGAACATAATCTTGATATTCGATGAACATTTTTATAATGCACACTGAACTGTTATAATATAGGATGAAATTTTTTTAAATACATTGAAGTTTTAATAATACGCTGAACAATTTTGAAATACACATTGAAGTGTTTTGCAATATATTTTAAAAAATTTAAATATATTATGAACATTTTTATAATCTATGGTAAACCATTTTGTAGTATATGGTGATTTTTTTAATATACGATGAATATTTCATAATATGAGGTAAACCTTTTGCATAATACACAAAAAAAGAAAAGAGGAAAATAAACACAAAAAATAAAAGAAAAGAATAAAACGAAAGGAAAAGGGCACCAAAATAGAAAAAAGAAAAGACCAGAACGAATCCAATGGAAACATAATAAAACAAAAAAATAGCAAAACAAAGTCAGTAAACAACTTTTATTTTAGGGAGCGCCTATATGGCGACCTACACGCTCCGGAAGAAGCGAGCGCTCCCCCCCCCCCCCCCCCCCCTCGCGCACTGCTGGGCTGGACCATGTGCGGGCCGGGACCCCGCCTTGCTTTTTTTCCTTTTTTTCAGTAATTAGGGATATCAAAAAGTTCTAAAATTTCAAAAAAAATTGCTAATTTTAATAAAACAATCATGATTTCGAAATGCATTCATGATTAGAGAAAAATGCTCAGGAATTCAAAAATTGTTCAAGAATTTGTAAAACATGTCCACAAACTCAAAGGATGTTCATGATTTTGAAAAAAAAAATCATGATTCAAAAAATGTTCATTAGTTCAAAAAAGGTTTGTGGACTTAAAAAAATGTTCATGATTCCAAAAGCTTCTTGCTAATTTGAAAAATGTTCACGAATTTGATCATGATTCCAAAAGCTTCTTGCTAATTTGAAAAATGTTCACGAATTTGAAAAAAAAGTTCACTAATTCAAATAAAATTCGTGAATTTGGAAAAAATGGTCACGATTCTAAAAACGTTTGCTATTTCAAAAAATGTTCATGAATTTGAAAAAATTGTTCATGATTCAAAACAAATGTTCACTAATTCAAAAAATGTTCACAAATTTGGAAAAGAATGTACAAGATTTTGAAATTTTAGTCTATAGTTTCAAAATTTTCATTATTTAGAAAAAATGTTCATGAATTCAAAAACATGTTCATGACTTAAGAGAATGTTCACAAATTTCTAAAAAGTATTCAAAAATTTAAGAAAATGTTTATAATTTCGAAAAAAAATCGTGAGTTATAAAAAGTGTTCATGGTTACAAATTTTTTTAATCATTCCAAAAATCAGTTAATGACTTAAAAAATAAATCACAAATTAATAGATTTTCGGAAATTGGAAAAAAGTGTAAAATAAAAATGTATAAGTAAAGAAAAAACGAAAATAAAACAGAAAAAGGAAAAAAAAGGTTCATCGAAGGTTCTAGAACCTTCCGAAAACCGGTTGGAGGTGAAACCTCGAAATGGACCGGCTCATGTTAACAGCAGCGAGCGAGGGGGGGGGGGGGGTACGAGCTATGCCCCGCTAATTCCTATTCGGCGCCCTCTGCGCCCGTTACAGTACATCGCTCAAACGGGTGCATACACCCCCCCCCCCCTCCCCTCTCCGGTGGGCTGGCCCATCTTGCTTTTTTTCTTTGTTTTTTTGAAACGCAAAAAAGGTCTGCTAGTGCAGTAATTCGAACCGGAGACGTCCTGCTAAACTGCACACTGCGTTAACCACCCCGCCATCTGCAATAGAACGTTCTAGTTTTATCCTTTTCTATCTTTAATTCTTTCTTTTTTGTTTTCTGTTTTTGTTTTTTCTTTTCTTTTTCGTTTTTATTTTTCTTCTTCCTGTGTTCGACGAACTTTTTTCAAATTCGTGAAATTTTTCTTCAAATTTGATGAAGTTTTTTCAAATTCAATGAAATTTTTCTTCAAATTTGATGAAGTTTTTTCAAATTCAATGAAATCTTTTTCGAATTTGATGAACTTTTTCCATATTAGATGAACTTTTTTGAATTCAATGAACTTTTTCCAAATTTGATGAACTTTTTTTTAAATTCGATGAACTTTTTTTCGAATTCGATGAACTTTTATCAAATCCGACAAACTTTTTTCAAATTCGATGAACTTTTTAGGCAAGTCAGTAAACAGCTGGGAAGCTAACAAACACCTACCTGGGCCGCAGCCCAGAAGCGAGCACCCGCAGACGTTGCCCCAAATTTTAGGCAAGTGACGTATAGGGCCAACCCAGTAGCCCCGCTCGCTTGCTGATATCAAGTTACTTCCTTGTTTTCTAAAAAACAAATAGTTTTTTATTTTTCATTTAAATTTCTCGCTTTATTTTCACTTAGATATACAATGAAGCTATTCATCACCCAAGGGGAAAAATAATTTATTCTTCACCCAAGGTAATTTCACGATCGTTTCATAAATAAATTACATTTGAAATACAAATAGTTACATTCATATTGATTCACTATGTATAGTTTGGCATAGGAAAAGGAAAATATAGGTCATAAGACCAAAAAAATTTATTTTATGTATATTTTACACTATAATTTTACGTCTGTAATTTTACATGACATAAAATATTTTTTATGGTGAATATATATTTTCTTACATTCTTTTCTTATGTTTGAAATAAGAGAAAATTTACGGAACATAAAATTACGGTGCATTGATGTTAAAATAGAGGGGGGGGGGGTGAAAAATAACTATCCCTCACCATGAATAGTCAATCTCATATATATTTTTGGAGTGTGTGTGTGTGTGTGTGTGTGTGTGTGTGTGTGTGTGTGTGTGTGTTAATTTAGCATTTAAAAATGTTAAACATGTATAGAATACATGCTTTTATATGTAAGAAAAATGTACAATGTTGATAAAAAAGTAGAAAAGTCTATGAAAAATGTTTATACATTGTAAGAACAATATTTGTGGAGTTCAGAAAAATGTATGTCTCATTAAATTTTTTTTTGACAAGTTTCAAAAAATGTGTTTGGAACATATAAAAAAATTGGACAAAGTAAAAAGTAGTTTGAATGGTTCAGAAAAAATGTGTTTATCATAAAAGAAATGTTCAATTGTATTGAAAAATATATTTTACACGTATTTGTTAAAAAGATCAAAGCATGGTCTTACAAAAAATGTTTTTGAAAAATGTGAAACATTTTAAAAATGTTTATATGTATACAAAAATGTAAAACATGTATGAAAAACGTAGACATCAAAAAATATTATCATGTATTTGAAAAATGTTAAACATGTGTAAACAAATGTTCCTAATGTATATAAAAAATGTACAATATGTATGAAAAATGAAGAGATGTGTTGAAAAGAAGAAAAAACTGACAAAAACCAATAAAACCGTCAGATACACAAAAGAAAATTAAGAAAGAAAGAAAATGAAGAAAAAACTGAAAGAAGACAAAGAAAGAACAAAAGAATATTGAAGAATGAAAGAAAAAACAATGAAAAAAGAAAGAAAACTGGAGTAAAAATGAAGTAAGAAAGAAATCCTGAGGAAAGCCAATGAGGAGACAAAAAAAACAGTGTAAAAACAACGAAAGAAAGAAAACTTGAGGAAACCCTGTGGGAAAACAAAAAGTCCAAAGTATAAATGAAAAAACAAAGAAAACTGTAAACAAACAAAAATACAACAAGAAAACAAAAAACCAAAGAAGAAGAAGAAGAAACCCGACAAATTGAACATACAATGATCGATACGGGCGGCAGCTACTACCGCTAAAGTGGCCAGCCCGCTAGTGTGTCGCCCATAGGTGATTCCTATTAGGAATCAGTACGAATGACCCATAGGTCTCGCGGTATTAGGACTGCCTAATTTGTAGACGAAATGAAAGATATATATGCATTATCACAATCTTTTTGTATGACCTGGGCTTAAATATGTCTAGAGCTCAGCCCAACTTCCGGGTGGGCATGTAAGCACAACACATATTCGGTGGGAGCACCACACGCTTGAGACCTCCTCTTTCGCTTGGCTATCCGAGGGAAGATGTCTTACGAGGTGGGTTGGACAAAGTACATAGTGAGCCTGATGCTATCAGTGTGAAGATGAGCATCTATCTTTCTTTTCAGGAAGCAGCACAGCGGAGTCATCATATTATCATATTCTTGAGTCTCTCCCCACGGGATGACCGCTTCTGCCATACTCTATTTCTATTGGTTCAGCTTAGATTTCTTGGTTATCTACATCTGTCTAATCCTTATCAATAAGAACAGAATCACTAAGCTATGGATGCTTGGGTCGCACTCTCTACTCAGCTATCTGTTTCTACTGCGTTGCGTTTCTTCCTCGTTCGTTCCCTTGATCGGTCACTCCTCGTCGACCCTATTATTTTTAGATTTGTGCTTTTATCCGGGCTCGCCCTACGGGGTCCGGACATCTTACCTTCCTCAGAGTATGATCTCGGAAGGCGCTAATGGCAATCCAATTTCCTACAATGAAATATGAGGGAAAGGCCCTTGAATTCATGTATTCTAAAAAGATGGAATATTCTGTTCTAAGATTCCTATTTTGGTTGGAAGTTTCTCAAATGAAAGAGCACAACCTTTTCCATCATTTCTCTACATACTGGCATTCGGAGCTAGGAGCAGAGAAGAGAAGTCAATCGGAAGAATCGTAAAAACCTGGAGCTATACTTTACTTTTGTTTCGTATCTTTGCAACGGGAGTGAAAAGAAATCAGCTCATCCACCGCTAACTAAACAGGGCGAAAATAGCTCTTCTTTGGTTTCCCTGGGTCCAAGTTAGGGCAAAACCTGCTCTTTTCCCGTAAAAAGTCTATCGTACTAGGTGGCGCAACACGTGACATAGGTAGTAAAGTAGTGATTTTGGGATCAATTCATACTTCTTTTTTGATTAGAATTCTTATCCTAGCTCGGCCTACTCGCGAGATGTCTATTCAGGTTTGTTAGCGCCGCAAGCCAACCGGCGTGCGTTGCAGCGCCTAGTGGGCTGGCCCTATATTAGTTATCTTTTTCACCGCTTAAATCCCCCAAAAATTGTGCATACCACAATTCGAACCTGTTTTAAGAACGAACACACTCACTAAGTAATCATCACACCTGATGTGCTAGATTTTTGTTTTGATTCTTAACATGCAACTCGTATAAAACACAATTGTTTTCCTTTCTTTATTCGTGACGGTTGACTGGTTCAACTGTTGATTTTTGAACAAATATAAAAATAAAAAAAATCATAAAATCCGAAAATAACTCATGAATTCAAAAGTGTTAAGGAATTTTTGAACAAAAGTTCATTCAAATTTTTAAAAACTTGATCAATTACAAAAAAAAGTTCACAAATTTCAAGAAAAGTTCATCAATTTTGAAAAAAATGTTCATTGATTTTGCGGGAAAAAGTTCATAAATTCCGGAAAAATCATTTATTTGAAAAAAGTACATCAAATTTGTAAAAAAGGTTCATTAAATTTGAAAACAGTTCATCAATTTTTTAAGAAAATATATCAATTTGAGAAAAGTTCATCAAATTTGAAAAAAGTTCCCGATTTTTTAAAGTCCACAAATTTGAAAAAAGTTCATCAATTTTGAATAACATATTATAAAAATTGAGTAAAATTTCATCTATTTTGGGAAAAGGTTAGATTTAAAAAAATCATGAATTTGAAAATAATACACTTGTTTAAGGAAAAAAGAAAATGAAGAAACAAAGGAAAAAGAAAAAAAAAGAATAAAAACGTCCGGAGTAAAAACCACCAACTGAAGAAACAAAAACAAAAAAGCAAGTATTCCACCCCTGGGTGGATAAACTAGTGGTTGGTATGCTTTCCTTTGAACGAAGAGGTCGCAAGTTCGAAGGCTTTTGCATGTTCTATTTTTTGGAGTTTGAAGAAATAAATGGTACACGGGCTTCAGCAAGTTAATAGAATGGCATGTAACTCGAATATGAAATGCCTATTTCCATGCCATTCTTACCTTTTTTTTAGGGGGCCATGGCATCCTTATCTAAATAAGAACATATTTCCATGGCATCCAGCCCACCCAGGTCAGGGTTCTAAGGGCATCTCCAGCCGTTCGGCCCCCCAAGGCGCCTAAATAGAGCGGCCTGGGGGCGTGCCGGCGCTAGTTCGGTCCCTGGGGACGACCTAGCTCCCAGTCACGCCCCCACGCGTCGGCCCCAGGATGCGGGAAATTTAAACTTGGTCGTTCCCGCTCTCAATAGACGCCGCAAATCCGGCGATCGGACGTAGTCTGGCGTTACAAAAAAAAGAGCGCTGCCGCCGCAAGTTCGCGTGCGCAACGATTCACTCGGCGGGGTCGGCTCCAGGCGTTGGCGGAGTCGGCGTGCGCGGGCTCGTCGGTGTCGGAGCTGCTTCGGTGCTGGGCTGCGTCGGCGCGGCTTCGGCACTGCTGGGCGGCGATGTAGAGACGTCGTTCGGGCTTGGCGTCCGTGTGGTCGTGGGCGTCGTCGGCGTCGTCGGCGTTGCCGTCGGCAGCTCGTTCAGGATGAGGCCGCGCTGCACCAGGTACCACGCCTTGAGCTTCTCGTCGTTGCTCTGGAGCATGTCCGCCCCGCCCATCAGAAAAGGCATGTCGGTGTCGTCCATGTCGACTCCCATGTCGTCGGCGTCGCCGAGGTGCGAGAAGGGTAGCGGTCCACGGTAGAGATGGGGCGTCGGTGTAGATGCGTAGGCGGCGGGCGGTGAGTAGTTGTATGGAGGGTACTGCACGCCGACGAAGGCGGGCAAGGGCGTGCACGTAGCGGGGTGACCATGAGGGAAGGTCACGTTTGGGTTGAACCCACCGTGCGTGTCGCCGTCGGCGTAGCCGGGCGACGATGAACCCCATGGAGATCCGGCGCCTTGCTGTCCCCAGGGCGCGTACTGGGCGTGGCTGACGACGGGTGGATTCATTCCCGCCTGGTCGACCGATGAGGAAGACGCCGCCGCGCGCGCCGTGTTGTCGCGGGCCTTCTTGGGTATGGCCCTGTTCCGCCTGTCGGCGGTGACTGCTTCGCGCCGCTGAACTTCCACCCTCCACTCGGTGTTCGACAGGCCCGGTGGCTTCGATGGCGGCGCCCTCGGCTTCCTCTGCTTCGGCTGGGCCACGGCGCCAGTCGCGGTTGCTGCCGCGCGCGGCATGGCGTACTTCTTCGCGGCGAGCGGAGGGGGTTTGGCGGGAGAAAGGAAGAGAATGGCGGGAGGAAGGCGAGCGTGCGGGAGAGATGCGAGGGAAAAGCGTCAACAAACGGCGGGAAAAGGCCCTCGGGTCGCCTCCAGGGCGGGCCCACGCGCCTTTTTCGCTTGTGCCGGCTCCCCAAGCGCCCCCCAGGGCGCCGGGTTTGGCCTGGGTCCGCCGGCACCAGTTTTGGCCCGAGCCGGCGAAAAACGGGTTTCTGGGGGTGCGACTGGGGCCTTTTTTTGGCGCCGACGCGGCAAAATCGCCTGCGGAGGGCCTGTTGGGGGCGCGGCTGGAGATGCCCTAAACAAGCACCACTCTTCGGTAAAGAAAGCATCATCTCAATTTACAGGACAGATTCTCTAAAAAAAAGTTTTGGCGGGGACAGATCAGATTTGCGAGTTCAGGAATTTTGTTCGAAGGTGTTCTTTTGCTCAGGGGTGCATAGCACCTGAGATGAACATCAAAATTTGAAAGAAGTAAGAAAAATTAGGTGACAAAAAATGTTCAATGTTTTACCTGAGTGCAAAGTTTCGCCAAAAAAATATTCCCTATGCTTTGGACCGAGAAAATTAAATCGGTCTGTTTAAAAAAAGAAAACTAAATCGATGCTCCAAAAATGATTTTATTGAAAGTATTTTGGAGCACTGATTCTATTTTATTTGCACAGAGGGCCATGAATGTCATTTCATCACAAAACATTGCATGCAGATAAAACTTTCAAGGATGTTTCTCACCAATTTTTTCTAACTTTCTTTTTATTGTTTACTACCTTTTCTGTTCATCGGATTGCATAAATCCACCAAGAGCAGGAACTCTGCGTTTGCTTTTGTCATGCTTTCGTTTTCCACATGTTGTCGGGTCAAGCTCTTGTGTGTATTTCTACCATCTACTACGTACGAAAAGAAAAACGAAATGAGAAAAGTACGTTGAACCTGAGGTGTCAGATGGTTATCGTTGTTGGTAGTGAACCTGAGGTTTAGAGTTAGAATCTATTGAGGGTTGAAGTAAAGAGAAAAAAGTAGATGGGCCGAGCCAGAACGTGAGAGGGGCGTGTGCCGGTGTATAACCGACGCTGAGGGCACCAAATAGGAGTTGGGGAGTTCGTAGGGCTTACTTTTAGTGGCTGATCTTAGTTGAAGCAAAACCGGGCCACGGCCTGCCCGAGAAAGAAACGTGTATTCTCATTCAGCTAGGTCCGCCCAAGTTACGACTCCGCGTACTTCTACATCTTCGTCTAGATACATCTGTTTAAGCGACAATTAATATAAGACAATGGTAGTATATTTCTTAAAAATACAGTGCTTTCGTTTTTCACATGTTCTCGGGCCAAGCTCTCTTGTGTATTCCTACCATCTACTGAAAGGAGAATGAAATGAGAAAAGCACGTTGTTCCGTGATAACATTCTCTGGGTGACAAGTCATCTCTCCCTAAGATATACACAGAGGACTTTGGGTGCACAGACAAGCATCAGACAAGGCAGATTAGACATGGAAAGCGGCCGGCAGCAGGCAACGTTAAGAAGTACGAACAACTAAATCTTTTTTTCACCAATACGCCTAAGCGTATCTATGCATTGATAGGTAGGATGAAAGTACATGGTGGGGGATCCTTCGACTTGTGTGCCTAGGGGCAAGTCAGAGGCTCTCGGGAGCAGCGGAGAGGGGATGCTCGGCCCCTTTACAGTCTAGTCTACATTACATCAATGAGGGTTTGAAGCCCCTTGGCGTCGGCCTTGGCCCAGGCACGCACGTCGTCTTGAATCGCTGCGAACATGAGATTGATGGAGGGTTGCCTATGATCAAAGATACACGCGTTGCGGTGCTTCCAAATTGCCCAAGTGATGAGGGGGACGATCGAAGCCAGTGCCTTCCCGAGTGAGAGAGGCGTGGAGTCGGTAGCGGATCACCACCAAGCATAGAGGGGGGGGGGACCATCAGGGCGTGCAGTGGTGAAGCGGCACCAAGACAAGGTGCGGTACCAAACTTGCTTGTAGAAGGGGCAATCCACAAGCAGGTGATGGATGTCTTCGGCTTCCTGGTCGCAGAGCACACATCATGGTGGGTGAGCTAAGCCTCGCTTGGCTAGTCTCTCAGCTGTCTAGCAACGATCTTGCATGGCGAGCCAGAGGAATAGCCTAGCGACCGTGGGGGCCCAACTTTTCTAGGTTAGTCTCCACTCAGGGTCGGCAATGGAACCATGGAAGAGAGCTTTGTAGCAGGATTTGGCAGAGTAGGAGCCACTAGTTGTCCATCTTCGTCATATAGAGTCAGGCTCAGATGAAAGGGAGATTTGGAGGAGGCGCCTCCAGAGCTGGATGTATTCGATAGTGGCCACAACGCCGAGCGCGCCATGGATAGGATGGATCCAAGCACGATTGTGGAGCCCATCGTGAACCAGCCGTTTGGTGCGGAAGCGTCGGGGGACAAGCGCAACAAGGTGCGGTGCTAGCTCGGCAATGGACTTGCTGTCAAGCCAGTGATCGATCCAGAACCGACAGGTACGACCATCACCCACAGTCTAGGAGGTGAGGACGCCCGAAAGATGTCATGGACGCTGGCATCGTCAGGCAGGTGGAGGTGACACTACTAGGGAAAAGCCTAGCAGTAGCGCGGGTAAAATGGCTATCAGTAGCGTGGGCACCCGCGCTACTGATAAGGCGCTACAGCTAATGCTTAGCAGTAGCGCATTTGGCCCACGCTACTGCTATACCTACTTAGCAGTAGCGTTTTCCCGAAGAGTGGTACTGCTAAGTGCATTAGTAGTAGCGTTTCTCTGTCCCGCGCTACTACTAAGTAGCTATAGCACCTTTGAAAAACGCTATTGCTTCCTGCCAAACCGCGCTACTACTATATTTTCACATATTTTTTAATATGTATTTGCGGTATTTTGTACAGGTTTTATATAGTATTCTAATCATATCATAAAAAATGCAATATCCTCATCATATCATACACATAATAGTCTCATCATATCATCCAACACAAATCATGTCGCTCATCATAATCACAATATAGCGATACATGTTAAGTGACATGTCTAGAATACAAGAAACTGCATGGTCATCATATACACATGTTTCATCATCTATAGTGATCACTATGAGCAAGAGCGCGATAATGTAATAGTTTTTAAGCCGCCGGTTTCGATCCCTCTCTCGCGCTAGCGTCAATCTCAAATAACTATCTTTTTTCGGCTCTGCTATCGAACCCTCCATGGCTACCGCCCGATGATCTATGTACCTGCATCGTCACATGCATATATAGTTGAGCAACAGAAAGAGACATAGTTTAGCAAAAATAGAAGCAACATATCATAAGCATAAACAACAAAGTTCATCGTACCCAAAATGCCTTAACTAGAGTGATCTTTGCTAGTTGAGGAGGACAGTTTAATTACATCACAAAGTTTCGTCGTGCATAACTCAAAGTTTCGTCATAAAGAAAGTAGTGACTAAATGGGCACATTGTCATGTATCGTCAACCACTCCAACATGTCGTGCCATCCTTCCAAATTAGGGAGGTAGTCCCTGAGCAAAGTGAAAGGCTTCATGTCGAGACGCTGAGCGGCTACGCATGTTTAGACGTCTTCCCGCGACATTTGCACTTCTTCGTAGAACATCCCTGTCTTTTTGATGACCTCATTCATGATGACTTGGGCAAGTTCACATTGGATGTGATAGAACTCAGCTCAAAGTCGATGATCCGGGATTTTTCCTAGGTTCTTGTTGGAAATATGCCCTAGAGGATATAATAAATTGGTCATTATCATATTTCCTTGTTCATGATGATCGTTTATTATCCATGCTAGAATTGTATTGATCGAAAACACAGATACATGTGTGGATACATAGACAACAACATGTACCTAGTGAGCCTCTACTAGACTAGCTCGTTGATCAAAGATGGCTATGGTTTCCTAGCCATAGACATGAGTTGTCATTTGATAATGGGGTCACATCATTAGGATAATGATGTGATGGAAAAGACCCAAATTACAATGTAGCATATGATCGTATCGAGTTTATTGCTATGTTTTCTACATGTCAAGTATATGTTCCTATGGCCATGAGGTCATGCAACTCATTGACACCAGAGGAGTACCTTGTGTGTACCAAACATCACAACATAGCCGGGTGACTATAAAGGTGCTCTATAGGTATCTCCGAGGGTGTCTATTGGGTTGGCATGGATCAAGACTGGGATTTGTCACTCCGTATGACGGAGAGGTATCTCAGGGCCCACTCGGTAATACAACACCACAAGAAGCTTGCAAGCAATGTGACTAATGAGTTATCCATGAGATCTTGTATTACGAAAAGAGTAAAGAGATTTGCCGGTAATGAGATTGAACTAGGTATGGAGATACCGATGATTGAATCTCGGGCAAGTAACATACCGATAGACAAAGGGAACTACATACGGGATTGTCTGAATCCTTGACATCGAGGTTCGACAGATAAGATCTTCGTAGAATATGTAGGAACCAATATGGGCATCCAGGTCCCGCTATTGGTTATTGACCGTAGAGGTGTCTTGGTCATGTCTGCATAGTTCTCGAACCCGCAGGGTCTACACACTTAACGTTTGGTGACGATATAAGTATAGTTGAGTCATTATGGTGGTTAATGAATATTGTTCGGAGTCCCGGATGAGATCCCGGATGTGGCAAGGAACTCCAGAGTGGTCTGGAGGTGTTATATTGGACGAAGGGTATTGGAGTCCGAAATTATTCCGGGGGTACCGGGTGATGGCCAGCATGACTGAAAGGGGTTTCGGGGGCCCCGACAAGCGTTGGAGGGCCTCATGTGCCAAGGGGAGGGGGCAAACCAGCCCACTAAGGGGTTGCACACCCCCCAACTCCCTTTCCCATGTTGCCAGAGGAGGTGGGGCGCCTCCCTAGGACAGCCTCCCCCTTTGCCTTGGGGGCCAAGTCTCCTAAGGGGTGGAGGGGCCAAACCCATCTAGGGTTTCCCCTTGTTGGCCGCCGCGCCTAAATGGGATCTAGGGGCGCCCCCTCCTCCTACCTTCCCCCCTATATATAGAGAGGTGGAGAGAGGGCAGCCGCACATATACAGATCTATTCATGCCACGACGCTCCTCCTCCTCTCCCTCATAGCCATCTTCTTCTCCGTAGTGCTTAGCGAAGCTCAGCTGAGATTCCTCCACCACCACGCCACCACACCGTCGTGCTGCCGGAGGACTCGGGCTACTACTTCACCATCGCTCGCTGGATCGAGGAGGTGAAGGCGTCATCAAGTCGTACGTGTGTTGAATGCGGAGGTGCCGTCCGTTCGGCACTAGATCGGAGTTCGCGGGATGGTTCATGATTGGATCGCGAAGACGTTCGACTACATCAACTGCGTTTCTTAACGCTTCCGTTTAGCGATCTACAAGGGTGTGTAGATCCAATCTCTCCTCTCGTAGATGGTCATCTCCTAGATTAATCTTGGTGAGCGTAGGAAAATTTTTGTTTCCCATGCAACGTTCCCCAATAGTGGTATCAGAGCTAGATTTATCCGTAGATGACATCACGAGTAGAACACAATGGAGTTTCTGGGCGTTGATATTCAGATTGCTTCCTTAGTTTATTTTGGTTCAGCGGTATTGTGGGATGAAGCGGCCTGGACCAACTTTACATGTCCACGTACATGAGACTTGTTCCATCAATAGACATGAAACTAGATTGCATAAAGATGGCTGGCAGGTGTCTGTCTCTCCCACCTTAGTTGAATCGGATTCGACGAAGGCGGTCCTTGTAGAAGGTTGAATAGCAATTTGCATATTACCGTTGTGGCTTTGCGTAGGTAAGAATCGTTTTTGCTAGATACCCATAGCAGCCACGTAAAACATGCAACAACAATTAGAGGACGTCTAACTTGTTTTTGTAGAGTATGTTGTGATATGATATGGCCAAAGACATGATGAAATATATTTGATGTATGAGATGATCATGTTTCTAATAGTTTATATCGACTTACATGTCGATGCATACGGCAACCGGCAGGAGCCATAGGGTTGTCTTCAATTATTGTATGACCTGCGTGTCAATCATTAAACGCTATGTAATGCTTTACTTTATCGCTAAGCGGTAGCAATAGTAGTAGAAGCATGGTTGGCATGACAACCTCGATGGCGACACAATGATGGAGATCATGGTGTCATGCCGGTGACGATGGAGATCATGTTGGTGCTCTGGAGATGGAGATCAAAAGCACAAAGTTGATGGCCATATCATGTCACTTATGATTTGCATGTGATGTTAATCCTTTTATGCATCTCATTTTGTTTAGGATGACGGTAGCATTATAAGGTGATCCCTCACTAAAATTTCAAGATAAAATTGTGTTCTCCCCAAGTGTGAACCATTGCTAAAGTTCATCGTTTCGAAGCACCACGTGATGATCGGGTGTGATAGACTCTATGTTCACATACAAAAGGTGCACGCCAGTTTTGCACATGCGGAACACTTGGATTAAACTTGACGAGCCTAGCATGTACAGACATGGCCTCGGAACACAAGAGACCGAAAGCTCGAGCATGAGTCATATAGTAGATATGATCAACATGCAGATGTTCACCATTGAAACCACCTCATCTCATGTGATGATCGGACTTGGGTTGGTGAATTTGGATCATGTTACACTCGGACGACCGTAGGGATGTCAATTTGAGTGGGAGTTCTTAGGTAATATGATTAATTGAACTCATTTATCATGAACAATAGTCTAAACTATCTTTGCAAATTATGTTGTAGATCAATAGCTCGCGTTGTAGCTCCCTGTTTTAATATGTTCCTAGAGAAAGACTAAGTTGAAAGATATTGTAAGCAATTATGTGGACTAGGGACGTAGTCAAAGGATTGTCCTCACTACTGCATAGAAGGCTCATGTACTTAATGCACCGCTCGATGTGCCAACCCCTCTAGCATCGTTTGTGGATGTTGTGAACATTTGGCAAACACATTATGATGACTACTTGATAGTTTAGTGCGCCATGCTTTACGTCTTAGAATCGGGGGCTCCAAAGACGTTTTGAATGCCATGGAACATATGAGATGTTCCAAGAGCTAAAATTGTATTTCAGGCTCATGCCCATGTTGACAGGTATGAAACCTCTGACAAGTTCTTTGCCTACAAGATGGATGAGAATAGCTCAGCCAGTGAGCATGTACTCAGAATGCCTGGGTGCTACAATCGCTTGAATCAAGTGGGATTTAATCTTCTAGATAAGATAGTTATTGACAGAGTTCTCCCGTCACTATCACCAAGCTACTAGAGCTTTGTGATGAACTATAACATGCAAGGTATGGAGATGACCTCGGAGCTGTTCGTAGTGCTTAAGGCCTTGAAAGTAGAAATAAAGAAGGAGCATCAAGTGTTGATGGTCACTAAGACCACTAGTTTCAAGAAGGGCAAGGGCAAGAAGGGAAACTTCATGAATGGCAAGCCAGTTGCCGCTCTAGTGAGGAAACCCAAGGTTGAACCCAAAACCTGAGACTAAGTGCTTCTATTGTAAGGGGAACGATCACTGGTAGCAGAACTACCCCAAATACTTGGTAGATAAGAAGGCTGGCAACTTCAACAAAAGTATATTTGTTATGTTTACCTTACTAGTACTCCGAGTAGCACCTGGGTATTGGATACCGGTTCAGTTGCTAATATTGCTAACTCGAAACAAAAGCTACGAATGAACGGAGACTAGCCAAGGGCAAGGTGACAATGTGTGTTGGAAGTGTTTCCAAGGTTGATGTGATCACCATCGCACCCTCCCTCTACCTTCGGGATTAGTGTTGAACCTAGATAAATCTTATTTGGTGTCTACGTTGAGCATGAGCATGAGCATGATTAGATTGTGTTTATTGGGATACAATTGTTCATTTAAGTAAGAGAATAATGGTTATTCTGTTTGCATGAATAATACCTTTTATGGTCGTGCACCCAATGTGACTGGTTTATTGAATCTCGATCATAGTTATACACATGTTCATATTATGGATGCCAAAAGATGCAAAGTTAATAATGATAGTACCACATACTTGTGGCACTGCCGCTTAGGTCATATTGGTGTAAAACACATAAGGAAACTCCATGTTGATGGACTTTTGGAGTCGCTCGATTTTGAATCGCTTGACACATGCGAACCATGCCTCATGGGAAAAATGACTAAGGCCCCATTTTCCGGAACAATGGAGCGGGCAAGCGACTTGCTGGAAATCATACATACTGATGTGTGTGATCCGATGAGCATTGACGCACACAGTGGATATCGTTACTTTCTCACCTTCACCGATGACTTGAGTAGATATGGGTATATTTACTTAATGAAGCATAAGTCTGAAACATTTGAAAAGTTCAAGCAATTTTAGAGTGAAGTTGAGAATCACCATAACAAGAAGATTAAATTCCTATGATCCGATTAAAGGGAAGAATATCTGAGTTATGAATTTGGCAATCACTTAAGACAATGTGGAATTGTTTCACAGTTGACGCCAGCGGGAACACCACAGCGTAATGGTGTGTCCACATCGTAGTCATACCTTATTGGATATGGTGCGTTCTATGATGTCTCTTGCCAATCTACCACTACCGTTTTGGGGTCATGCATTAGAGACAGCTGCATTCACTTTAAACAGGGCACCATCTAAGTCCATTTTGACGACACCATATGAACTATGGTTTGGGAAGAAACCTAAGATGTTGTTTCTTAAGGTTTGGGGCTGCGATGCTTATGTCAAAAGGATTCAGCCGGAAAAGCTCGAACCCAAAGCAGACAGATGCATCTTCATAGGATACCCAAAGGAGATGGTTGGGTATACCTTCTATATCAGATCCAAGGGCAATGTGTTTGTCGCTAAGAATGGGTCCTTTATCGAGAAAGAGTTTCTCTCGAAAGAATTGAGTGGGAGGAAGATAGAACTTGATGAGGTTGTTGAACCTTTACTTCGACAAGAGAGTAGCGTAACGCAGAAAGATGTTTCTATGTAACCTACGTCCGTTGAAGAGGAAGCTAATGACGATGATCATAAAGTTTTAGATCAAGTTACTATCGAACCTCGTAGGTCGACAAGGATACATACTTCTCCTGAGTGGTATGATAACCCTGTCTTAAAGGTCATGTTGTTGGACAACGCTGAACCTACGAGCTATGGAGAAGTGATGGTGGGCCTAGATTCCAACAAATGGCTATGAACCATGAAATCCGAGATATGATCCATGTATGAGAACAAAGTATGGACTTTGGTGGACTTGCCCGATGATCGGCAAGCCATTGAGAATAAATGGATCTTTAAGAAGACAAACACTGATGGTAATTTCACCATTTATGAAGCTCGACTTGTCGCAAATGAGTTTCCGACAAGTTCAAGGAGTTGACTATGATGAGACTTTCTCACTCATAGCGATGCTAAAGTCTGTTGGAATTATGTTAGCAGTTTCTTTTTTCAATTGCGAAATCTGGCAGATGGATGTCAAAACAAAGTTTCCTTGACGGTTTCCATGAGGAAAGGTTGTATGTGATACAAGCAGAAGGTTTTGTCGATCCTAAAGATGCTAAAAGGTATGCAAGCTCCATCGATCCTTCTATGGACTAGAGCAAGCATCTCGGAGTTGGAATCTACGCTTGATGAGGTGATCAAAGCTTTTGGGTTTATACAAAGTTTGCAAGAAACTTGTATTTACAAGAAAGTGAGTGGGAGCACTACAACATTTCTGATAAGTATATGTGGATGACATATTGTTGATCAAAAATGATGTAGAATTTCTGGAAAGCATAAAGGGTTGTTTGAAAGGATTTTTTTCAAAGGAAGACATGGGTAAAGTTGCTTACATATTGGGCATCAAGATATGTAGAGATAGATCAACGACGCCTGATAAGACTTTCACAGAGCACATACCTTGACATGATTTTGAAGGAGTTCAAAATGGATCAGTCAAAGAAGGAGTGCTTGCCTGAGTTGTAAGGTGGGAAGTTGAGTAAGACTCAAAGCTCGACCATGGCAGAAGAAAGACAAAGGATGAAGGTCGTCCCCTATGCCTTAGCCATAGGCTCTATACGGTATGCCATGCTGTATACCGCACCTGATGTGTGCCTTGCCACATGCCTGGCAAGGGGGTACATGATGACCCACAAGTGTAGGGGATCTATCGCAGTCCTTTCGATAAGTAAGAGTGTTGAACCCAACAACGAGCAGAAGGAAATGATAAGCGGTTTTCAGTAAGGTTTTCTCTGCAAGCACTGAAATTGTAGGTAATAGATAGTTTTGTGATAAGATAAATTGTAGCAAGTAATAAGTAATAAAAGTAAATAAGGTGCAGCAAGGTGGCCCAATCCTTTTTGTAGCAAAGGACAAGCCTGGACAATTTCTTATAATGAGAAAAGCACTCCCGAGGACACATGGGAATTATCGTCAAGCTAATTTCATCACACTCATATGATTCGCGTTCGTTACTTTGATAATTTGATATGTGGGTGGACCGGTGCTTGGGTACTGCCCCTACTTGGACAAGCATCCCACTTATGATTAACCCCTATTGCAAGCATCCGCAACTACAACAAAAGTATTAAGGTAAACCTAACCATAGCATGAAACATATGGATCGAAATCAGCCCCTAATGAAGCAACACATAAACTAGGGTTTAAGCTTCTGTCACTCTAGCAACCCATCATCTACTTATTACTTCCCAATGCCTTCCTCTAGGCCCAACTAATGGTGAAGTGTCATGTAGTCGACGTTCACATAACACCACTAGAGAAAAAACAACATACATCTTATCAAAATATCGAACAAATACCAAATTCATATGACTACTAATAGCAAGACTTCACCCATGTGCTCAGGAACAAACGTAACTACTCACAAAGCATATTCATGTTCATAATCAGAGGTGTAATAATATGCATTAAGGATCTGAACATATGATCTTCCACCAAGTAAACTAATAAGTATCAACTACAAGGAGTAATCAACACTATTTGCAACCCACAGGTACCAATTTGTCATTTTGGATACAAGATTGGATACAAGAGATGAACTAGGGTTTGAGAGGAGATGGTGCTGATGAAGATGTTGATGGAGATTGACCCCCTCCCAATGAGAGGATCGTCGGTGATGACGATGGTGATGATTTCCCCTCCCGGAGGGAAGTGTCCCTGACAGAACAGCTCTGCCGGAGCTCTAGATTGGTTCCGCCTCGTGGCGGCGGAGTTTCATCTCGTAAGCTTGCCCACGATTTTTTTCATGATAAAACCCTTCATATAGCAGAAGATGGACACCGGGAGGCCACCAGGGGGCCCAGGAGACAGGGGGGCGCGCCCAGTAGGGGTGGGTGCGCCCCCACCCTCCTGGACAGGGTGTGGGCCCCTGAGGTGTATCTTCCGCTCAGTAATTCTTATTAATTCAAAAAATAAGTTTTGTGGAGTCTCAGGTCTTTTGGAGCAGTGCAGAATAGGTTTCCAATGTTTGCTCCCTTTTCAGCCAGAATTCCAGCTGCTGGCATCCCCCCTCTTCATGGTAAACCTTACAAAATAAGAGAGAATAGCCATAAGTATTGATATATAATATGTAATAACAGCCCATAATGCACTAAATATTGATATAAAAGCATGATGCAAAATGGACGTATCAGTACACGAGTGATCCAGGAAGTGGATCACTGGAAAGAGGTCAAAATTTATCTTAGAGGAATAAGGAAATGTTTCTCGGTTATGGAGGTGATAAAGAGTTCAGCGTAAAGGGTTACGTCGATGCAAGCTTTAACACCAATCCGAATGACTATGAGTAGAAAACCGGATACGTATAGTGGAGCGACCATTTGGAATAGCTCCAAGTGGAGCGTGGTAGTAGCATCTATACAATATGACATAGAGATTTGCAAAGTACACATGGATCTGAATCTTGCAGACCCGTTGACTAAAACCTCTCTCAAAAGCATAACATGATCAAACCCCAGAACTCATTGAGTGTTAATCACATGGTGATGTGAACTAGATTATTGACTCTAGTAAACTCTTTGAGTGTTAATCACATGGCGATGTGAACTAGATTATTGACTCTAGTGCAAGTGGGAGACTGTTGGAAATATGCCTTAGAGGCAATAATAAATAGGTTATTATCATATTTCCTTGTTCATGATAATCGTTTATTATCCATGCTAGAATTGTATTGATCGGAAACGCAGATACATGTGTGGCTACATAGACAACAACATGTCCCTAGTGAGCCTCTACTAGACTAGGTCGTTGATCAAAGATGGCTATGGTTTCCTAGCCATAGACATGAGTTGTCATTTGATGACAGGGTCACATCATTAGGAGAATGATGTGATGGACATGACCCAAACTACAATGTAGCATATGATCGTATCAAGTTTATTGCTAGCATTTTCTTTATGTCAAGTATATGTTCCTATGACCATAAGGTCATCCAACTCACTGACACCGGAGGAGTACCTTGTGTGTACCAAACGTCACAACATAGCCGGGTGACTATAAAGGTGCTCTACATGTATCCGAGGGTGTCTGTTGGGTTGGCATGGATCAAGACTGGGATTTGTCACTCCGTATGACAGAGAGGTATCTCAGGGCCCACTCGGTAATACAACATCACAAGAAACTTGCAAGCAATGTGACTAATGAGTTAGCCATGAGATCTTGTATTTGAAACAAGTAAAGAGATTTGCCAGTAATGAGATTGAACTAGGTATGGAGATACTGACGATCGTATCTTAGGTAAGTAACATACTGATAGACAAAGGCAACTACATACGGGATTGTCTGAATCCTTGACATTGAGGTTCGACTGATAAGATCTTCATGTTGGAAATATGCCCTAGAGGCAATAATAAATTAGTTATTATTATTATATTTCCTTGTTCATGATAATCGTTTATTACCCATGCTATAATTGTATTGATAGGAAACTCAGATACATGTGTGGGCACATAGACAACACCATGTCCCTAGTAAGCCTCTAGTTGACTAGCTCGTTGATCAACAGATGGTTACGGTTTCCTGACCATGGACATTGGATGTCGTTGATAACGGGATCACATCATTAGAAGAATGATGTGATGGACAAGACCCAATCCTAAGCCTAGCACAAAGATCGTAGTTCGTATGCTAAAGCTTTTCTAATGTCAAGTATCTTTTCCTTAGACCATGAGATCGTGCAACTCCCGGATACCGTAGGAATGCTTTGGGTGTACCAAACGTCACAACGTAACTGGGTGGCTATAAAGGTGCACTACAGGTATCTCCAAAAGTGTCTGTTGGGTTGGCACGAATCGAGACTGGGATTTGTCACTCCGTTTGACGGAGAGGTATCTCTGGGCCCACTCGGTAGGACATCATCATAATGTGCACAATGTGATCAAAAGGTTGATCATGGGATGATGTGTTACGGAACGAGTAAAGAGACTTGCCGGTAACGAGATTGAACAAGGTATCGGATACCGACGATCGAATCTCGGGCAAGTATAATACTGCTGGACAAAGGGAATTGTATACGGGATTGATTGAGTCCTTGACATCGTGGTTCATCCGATGAGATCATCGTGGAACATGTGGGAGCCAACATGGGTATCCAGATCCCGCTGTTGGTTATTGACCAGAGAACATCTCGGTCATGTCTGCATGGTTCCCGAACCCGTAGGGTCTACACACTTAAGGTTCGATGACACTAGGTTATAAAGGAAGTTTGTATGTGGTTACCGAATGTTTTTCGGAGTCCCGGATGAGATCCCGGATGTCACGAGGAGTTCCGGAATGGTCTGGAGGTAAAGATTTATATATGGGAAGTCCTGTTTTGGTCACCGAAAAAGTTTCGGGTTTTATCGGTAATGTACCGGGACCACCGGGAGGGTCCCGGGGGTCCACCAAGTGGGGCCACCATCCCCGGAGGGCTGCATGGGCCAAGTGTGGGAGGGGACCAGCCCCATGTGGGCTGGTGCCCCCCCCCCCCACAAGGGCCCAAGGCGCCTAGGGTTTGGGGAGGGGGTGCTTCCACCTAACTTGGGGGGCAAGTTTCCCCTCTCCCCTCCCTTGGCCGCCACCCTAGATGGGATTGGGGTGGCCGCACCCCTTGGGGTGGAAACCCTAGAGGGGGCGCACCCCCCTCCCTCTCCCCTATATATAGTTGAGGTCTTGAGGGCTGCCAACACATGAGTTTCACCTCTCCCTGGCGCAGCCCTACCTCTCTCCCTTCTCCTCTCCCGTGGTGCTTGGCGAAGCCCTGCATGATTGCCATGCTCCTATATCACCACCACGCCGTTGTGCTGCTGCTGAATGGAGTCTTCCTCAACCTCTCCCTCTCTCCTTGCTGGATCAAGGCGTGAGAGACGTCACTGGGTTGTACGTGTGTTGAACGCGGAGGTGCCGTCCGTTCGGCACTCGGATCTCCGGTGATTTGGATCACGACAAGTACGACTCCTTCAACCCCGTTCTCTTGAACGCTTCCGCTTAGCGATCTACAAGGGTATGTAGATGCACTCTCCTTCCCCAAGTTGCTGGTTTCTCCATAGATAGATCTTGGTGACACGTAGGAAATTTTTGAATTTTTGCTACGTTCCCCAACAGTGGCATCATGAGCTAGGTCTATTGCGTAGATTCTTTGCACGAGTAGAACACAAAGTAGTTGTGGGCGTTGATTTTGTTTAATATGCTTACTGTTACTAGTCCAATCTTGTTTCGACGGTATTGTGGGATGAAGCGGCCCGGACCGACCTTACACGTACACTTATGTGAGACAGGTTCCACCGACTGACATGCACTTGGTGCATAAGGTGGCTATCGGGTGCCAGTCTCTCCCACTTTAGTCGGAACGGATTCAATGAAAAGGGTCCTTATGAAGGGTAAATAGCAATTGGCATATCACGTTGTTGTTTTGCGTAGGTAAGAAACGTTCTTGCTAGAAACCCATAGCAGCCACGTAAAACATGCAAACAACAATTAGAGGACGTCTAACTTGTTTTTGCAGGGTATGCTATGTGATGTGATATGGCCAAGAAGAATGTGATGAATGATATGTGATGTATGAGATTGATCATGTTCTTGTAATAGGAATCACGACTTGCATGTCGATAAGTATGACAACCGGCAGGAGCCATAGGAGTTGTCTTTATTTATTGTATGACCTGCATGTCATTGAACAACGCCATGTAATTACTTTACTTTATTGCTAACCGGTAGCCATAGTAGTAGAAGTAATGAGTTGGCGAGACAACTTCATGGAAGCACGATGATGGAGATCATGGTGTCATGCCGGTGACGATGATGATCATGGAGCCCCGAAGATGGAGATCAAAAGGAGCAATATGATATTGGCCATATCATGTCACTATTTGATTGCATGTGATGTTTATCATGTTTATGCATCTTATTTGCTTAGAACGACGGTAGTAAATAAGATGATCCCTCATTAAAATTTCAAGAAAGTGTTCCCCCTAACTGTGCACCGTTGCGAAAGTTCGTCGTTTCGAAGCACCACGTGATGATCGGGTGTGATAGATTCTTACGTTCACATACAATGGGTGTAAGCCAGATTTACACACGTGAAACACTTAGGTTAACTTGACGAGCCTAGCATGTACAGACATGGCCTCGGAACACAAGAGACCGAAAGGTCGAGCATGAGTCGTATGGAGGATACGATCAACATGAAGATGTTCACCGATGATGACTAGTCCGTCTCACGTGATGATCAGACACGACCTAGTTGACTCCGATCATGTAATCACTTAGATGACTAGAGGGATGTGTATCTGAGTGGGAGTTCATTAGATGAACTTAATTATCCTGAACATAGTCAAAAGATCTTTGCAAATTATGACATAAGCTCACGCTTTAGTTCCACTGTTTAGATATGTTCCTAGAGAAAATATAGTTGAAAGTTGAAAGTAGCGATTATGCGGACAGTAGAAAGCTTATGTCCTTAATACACCACTCAGTGTGCTGAACCCCAAACGTCGTTTGTGGATGTTGCGAACATCGGACATACACGTTTTGATAACTACGTGATAGTTCAGTTAAATGGTTTAGAGTAGAGGCACCAAAGACGTTTTCAAAACATCGCGGAACATATGAGATGTTTCGAGGGCTGAAATTGGGATTTCAGCCTCGTGCCCACGTCAAGAGGTATAAGACCTCCGACGATTTTTGTAGCCTGCAAACTGAGGGAGAAAAGCTCAATCGTTGAGCTTGTGCTCAGGTTGTCTGAGTGCAACAATCACTTGAATCGAGTGGGAGTTGATCTTCCAGATGAGATAGTGATGTTTCTCCAAAGTCATTGCCACCAAGCTGCTAGAGCTTCGTGATGAACTATAACATATCAGGGATAGATATGATGATCCTTGAGGTATTCACGATGTTTGACACCGCGAAAGTAGAAATCAAGAAGGAGCATCAATTGTTGATGGTTGGTGAAACCACTAGTTCTAAGAAGGGCAAGGGTAAGAAGGGATACTTCATGAAACGGCAAATCAGCTGCTGCTCCAGTGAAGAAACCCAAGGTTGAACCCAAACCCGAGACTAAGTGCTTCTGTGATAAGGGGAATAGTCACTAGAGCGGAATTACCCTAGATACTTGGTAGATGAGAAGGCTGGCAAGGTCGATAGAAGTATATTGGATATACATTATGTTAATGTGTACTTTACTAGTACTCCTAGTAGCACCAGGGTATTAAGATACCGGTTCGGTTGCTAAGTGTTAGTAACTCGAAATAAAAGAGCTACGGAATAAACGGAGACTAGCTAAAGGTGAGCTGACGATATGTGTTGAAAGTGTTTCCAAGTTTGATGCGATCAAACATCGCACGCTCCCTCTACCATCAAGATTAGTATTAAACCCGAATAATTGTCATTTGGTGTCTGCGTTGAACATGGACATAATTGGATTATGTCTATCACAATAGGTTATTCATTTAAGGAGAATAATGGTTACTCCATTTATTTGAATAATACCTTCAATGGTCTTGCACCTAAAGGAATGGTTTATTGAATCTCGATCGTAGTGATACACATTTTCATGCCAAAAATATAAGATAGTAATGATAGTACCACTTACTTGTGGCACTGCCATGTAAGTCATATTGGTATAAAACGCATGAAGAAGCTCCATGTTGATGGATCTTTGGACTCACTCGTTTTTGAAAAGTTTGAGACATGCGAACCATGTCTATTGGTGTATACGCATGAAGAAACTCCATGCAGATGGATCGTTTGGACTCACTTGATTTTGAATCACTTGAGATATGCAAATTATACCACATGGGCAAGATGACTGAAAAGCCTCATTTTCAGTAAGATGGAACAAGATAGCAACTTGTTGGAAGTAACACATTTTTGATGTGAGCAGTCCAATGAGTGCTGAGGCATGCAGTGAATATCGTTATGTTCTTACTTCACAGATTATTCGAGTAGATGTTGAGTATATTTACTTGATGAAACACAAGTCTGAATTATTGAATGGTTCAAGTAATTTCAGAGTGAAGTTGAGGATCATTGTGATAAGAGGATAAAATGTCTATGATATGATCATAGAGATGAGTATCTGAGTTACAAGCTTTGGCACGCAATTAAGACATTGTGGAAGTTGTTTCACAATTAATACCGCCTGGAACACCATAGTGTGATGGTGTGTCCGAACATCATAGTTGCACCCTATTGGATATGGTGCGTACCATGATGTCTCTTATCGAATTACCACTATCGTTCATGGGTTAGGCATTAGAGACAACCGCACTCACTTTAATAGGGCACCACGTAATTCCGTTGAGACGACACCGTTTGAACTATGGTTTGGAGAAACCTAAGTTGTCGTTTCGTGAAGGTTTGGGGCTGCGACGCTTATGTGAAAAAGTTTCAGGTTGATAAGATCGAACCCAAAGCGGATAAAATGCATCTTCATAGGACACCCAAAACAATTGGGGATACCTCCTAATTCAGATCCGAAAGCAATAGGGATTGTTTCTCGAAAGAATTGAGTGGGAGGATGGTGGAGACTTGATGAGGTTATTGAACCATCACTACAACTAGTGTGTAGCAGGGCACAGGAAGTTGTTCCTGTGGCACCTACACCAATTGAAGTAGAAGCTTATGATAGTGATCATGAAACTTTAGATCAAGTCACTACCGTACCTCGTAGGGTGACAAGGATGCGTACTGCTTCAGAGTGGTACAGTAATCCTGTCTTGAAGGTCATGTTGCTAGACAATAATGAACCTACGAGCTATGGAGAAGCGATGGTGGGCCCAAATTCCGACAAATGGTTAGAATCCATGAAATCCGAGATAGGATCCATGTATCAGAACAAAGCATGAACTTTGGTGGACTTGCCCAATGATTGGCAAGCCATTGAGATAAATGGATCTTTGAGAAGAAGACGGACGTGGATGGTAATGTCACCATCTATGAAGCTCGACTTGTGGCGAAGATTTTCTCATCCGTAGCAATGCTTAAAGTCCGTAGGAATCATGTTAGCACAAGCTGCATTTATGAAATCTGGCAGATGGATGTCAAAACGAGTTTCCTTACCAGTTTTCGTAAGGAAAGGTTGTATGTGATACAATCAGAAAGGTTTTGTCAATCCTAAGGATGCTAAAAGGTATGCTAGCTCCAGCGATCCTTCCTTGGACTGGAGTAAGCATCTCGGAGTTGGAATATACACTTTGATAAGATGATCAAAGATTTTGGGTTCATACAAAAGTTTATGAGAAACTTGTATTTCCAAAGAAGTGAGTGGGAGCACTATAGAATTTCTGATGAGTATATGTTGTTGACATATTGTTGATCAGAAATGATGTAGAATTTCTGGAAAGCATATAGGGTTATTTGAAAAGTGTTTTTCAATAGAAAACCTGGATTAAGCTGCTTGAACATTGAGCATCAAGATCTATGAGGATAGATCAAAAACCGCTCAATGGTACTTTAAAATGAGCACATACCTTGACATGATCTTGAAGGTGTTCAAGATGGATCAGTCAAAGAAGGAGTTCTTGCCTGAGTTGTAAGGTATGAAGTTAAGAGTTAAAGCTCAACCACGGCAGAAGAGAGAGAAAGGACAAAGGTCGTCCCCTATGCTTCAGACTTAGGCTCTATAGTATGCTATGCTGTGTACCGCACCGGAAGTGTGCCTTGTCATGAGTCAGTCAAGGGGTACAAGAATGATCCAGGAATGGATCATTGGACAGCGATCAAAATTGTCCTTGGAGTAAATAAGGACATGTTTCTCGATTATGAAGGTGATAAAGAGTTTGGCATAAAGGGTTACGTTGATGCAAGCTTTAACACCTATCCGAATGACTCTGAGTAGCAAACCAGATACGTATAGTGGAGCAACCATTTGGAATAGCTCCAAGTGGAGCGTGGAAGCAGCACTTACAATATGACCTAGAGATTTGCGAAGTACATACGGATCTGAATGTTGCAGACCCGTTGACTAAAACCTCTCTCACAAGCAAAACATGATCAAACCCCAGAACTCATTGAGTCTTAATCACATGATGATGTGAACTAGTTTAGACGCTAGTAAACTCTTTGGTTGTTGGTCACATGGCGATGTGACCTGTGAGTGTTAATCACATGGCGATGTGAACTAGATTATTGACTCTAGTGCAAGTGGGAGACTGTTGGAAATATGCCCTAGAGGCAATAATAAATTAGTTATTATTATTATATTTCCTTGTTCATGATAATCGTTTATTACCCATGCTATAATTGTACTGATAGGAAACTCAGATACATGTGTGGGCACATAGACAACACCATGTCCCTAGTAAGCCTCTAGTTGACTAGCTCGTTGATCAACAGATGGTTACGGTTTCCTGACCATGGACATTGGATGTCGTTGATAACGGGATCACATCATTAGAAGAATGATGTGATGGACAAGACCCAATCCTAAGCCTAGCACAAAGATCGTAGTTCGTATGCTAAAACTTTTCTAATGTCAAGTATCTTTTCCTTAGACCATGAGATTGTGCAACTCCCGGATACCGTAGGAATGCTTTGGGTGTACCAAACATCACAACGTAACTGGGTGTCTATAAAGGTGCACTACAGGTATCTCCGAAAGTGTCTGTTGGGTTGGCACGAATCGAGACTAGGATTTGTCACTCCGTTTGACGGAGAGGTATCTCTGGGCCCACTCGGTAGGACATCATCATAATGTGCACAATGTGATCAAAGGGTTGATCACGGGATGATGTGTTACGGAACGAGTAAAGAGACTTGCCGGTAACGAGATTGAACAAGGTATCGGCATACCGACGATCGAATCTCGGGCAAGTATAATACTGCTGGACAAAGGGAATTGTATACGGGATTGATTGAGTCCTTGACATCGTGGTTCATCCGATGAGATCATCGTGGAACATGTGGGAGCCAACATGGGTATCCAGATCCCGCTATTGGTTATTGACCGGAGAACGTCTCGGTCATGTCTGCATGGTTCCCGAACCCGTAGGGTCTACACACTTAAGGTTCGATGACACTAGGGTTATAAAGGAAGCTTGTATGTGGTTACCGAATGTTGTTCGGAGTCCCGGATGAGATCCCGGATGTCACGAGGAGTTCCGGAATGGTCCGGAGGTAAAGATTTATATATGGGAAGTCCTGTTTTGGTCACCGGAAAAGTTTCGGGTTTTATCGGTAATGTACCGGGACCACCGGGAGGGTCCCGGGGGTCCACCAAGTGGGGCCACCATCCCCGGAGGGCTGCATGGGTCAAGTGTGGGAGGGGACCAGCCCCAGGTGGGCTGGTGCGCCCCCCCCACAAGGGCCCAAGGCGCCTAGGGTTTGGGGAGGGGGTGCTTCCACCTAACTTGGGGGGCAAGTTTCCCCTCTCCCCTCCCTTGGCCGCCACCCTAGATGGGATTGGGGTGGCCGCACCCCTTGGGGTGGAAACCCTAGAGGGGGCGCACCCCCTCCCTCTCCCCTATATATAGTTGAGGTCTTGAGGGCTGCCAACACATGAGTTTCACCTCTCCCTGGCGCAGCCCTACCTCTCTCCCTTCTCCTCTCCCGCGGTGCTTGGCGAAGCCCGGCAGGATTGCCACACTCAGCTCCTCCATCACCACCATGCCGTTGTGCTGCTGCTGGATGGAGTCTTCCTCAACCTCTCCCTCTCTCCTTGCTGGATCAAGGCGTGGGAGACGTCACCGGGCTGTACGTGTGTTGAACGCGGAGGTGCCGTCCGTTCGGCACTCGGATCTCCGGTGATTTGGATCACGACGAGTATGACTCCTTCAACCCCGTTCTCTTGAACGCTTCCGCTTAGCGATCTACAAGGGTATGTAGATGCACTCTCCTTCCCCTCGATGCTGGTTTCTCCATAGATAGATCTTGGTGACACATAGGAAAATTTTGAATTTCTGCTACGTTCCCCAACACTTCATAGAATATGTAGAAAGAGATATGGGCATCCAGGTCCTGCTATTGGTATTGACTGTAGAGGTGTCTCGGTCATGTCTGCATAGTTCTCGAACCCACAGGGTCTACACACTTAACGTTTGGTGATGATATAAGTATAGTTGAGTAATTATGGTGGTTATTGAATATTGTTCGGAGTCCTGGATGAGATCCCGGACACGAAGAGGAACTCCGGAGTGGTCCGAAGGTGAAGATCGATATATTCAACAAAGGGTATTGGACTCTGGAATTGTTCCAGGGGTACCGGGTGATGGCCAGCATGTCCGAAACGGGTTTCGGGGGGACCTGACAAGTGTTTGGGGGGCCTCATGGGCCAAGGGGAGGGGGAAAACCAGCCCACTCACTACAACAAAACCCCCCTTTTAGCAACGTATGTCCAACAACGAAATAATACAATGTGTTGTTTGGCTGAACATCCCACCATCCCCACTTAGCACTAACCACTCCGTACCCACCTCCTTCTCTTTTGACGCTAACCTCTCGCGCACGAAGCATTTCGCTCTTTTGCCTTTATCCTAAGGCCAGCACTCTGCGCCGGCGCACCGACGCGAGTTTCGGCCGGTCCAACCCGAGACACTCGATCTGGACGCGCGGGACCGTCTGATCTGTCCCGCATTCCCTTTCGTCATCCTCCGCACAGGGAAAAAGGGGGAGAAAAAAAGCAAGCGCCGCCGCCCGCGGGATCCCGCACGCTAGCCCCCGCTGCCCTCCTTTGGACCCTCACTGCTTCTGCTTGCCGCCGGTGCTCGCAGCCTAGCCACCGCTGGCGAAGCCAAACATCACCCACCTTCATCGCCACCTGCGAAGCAAAAAAAATCCTGTTCCAGTGAAATCGAAAGACGGTTGAAGCAATTTTTAGGCTGGTTCCAGCAAAATCAAAACAAAAACAAAGGGATGGTAGCAAAAACTCCTGATGCTTCGAGCAAGACTCTGGTAGTAGCAAAATGGCAACTCCTATAGTAGCAAAAATCCGAGACGGTTGCAGCAAAAAAGAAAGCCATCGCCGCCGCCGACCAACACCGCTGTTGGTGGATGTAGCAAAAATTATCTACGGTTCTAGCAAAATCAAAATATGATTGTAGCAAAAATTGTCTTCGTTTCCAGCAAAATCAAAGCATGGTTGTAGCAAAATCGACTAGAAAAAACAGGCGATGTCATGGAGATGGATGTAGCAAAAATTCACAAAACACCAGTAGTAACAAAACCCAAAACGGTTGTAGCAAAATGGTTCACTGGTTCCAGCAAAAAATCACCATGGTACCAGATTTGAGGTGAGTGGGTGGTAGCAAAAACATGGGTTGGTTCCAGCAAAAAAAACACATGGTTGAAGCAAAAATCTTATTGCGACGGTCATGGAGAGGAGCACAACCAGCTGCGGGCGGCCATGGCGACGAGCGCTGGTTGCAGCACACTCCCAGTAAAACGGGGCGCCGGTTGCAGCTCCGCCGTAAGTGTGTTGTATCTAGTCATCGTGGTAACACCCGGTGATGGCTGGTAGTAGCTCCATCGATGAGGGGTGTTGGGGAGTAGGAAGGAGAGGGAGAAAAAAGTAGTTTAGGGGAGTCCGACGATGGCGAGGCTCGCCGGAGCTAAAGATGCGGTGGCGCGGGTGAGAGACGAGGGCAGGCAGACGAGCTCTAGAGGGGAAAAGAGAAGGGAGATGAAGAAAAAGCTATGGAGATGGAGATTGCGTGGACGAGCAGTGTTGTTGCCTGCGGATAAAGACGAGCGGTGGACGTGGGACCGGGACGCGTGGGCGGGCGTGAAGGAAACAGAGCGAGCGCGGACCGGCCGAAAGTTTCGCCGGCACACCGATCATAAACGTTTCCCTTATCCTAACCGAGACACACCAAAGGCCAAAAAAATTTCGAGACACAACAGGCAGCGAGGGTTCCCACCACGGCCGCCGTCCCCTCGCCCTCGGTTCTTTGAGGAACCTCCGCCAAGCCCTCCTCCCTCGCCACTTTCCCCGCGTGTTGTGGACACACACGGCGTCGCCGCCCATCCTCGTCGCTTTCGGGAAGGCATCGCCACGGCCGTTCCTCTGCTCGACTGCAGATGCAGATGTCGCCGTTGTTCTTACGAACAACTAGGGACCACTCAAGCATGACGCACCCGTCCTCCTCAACTATAGCAGGTCTTATTCTGTCTCTCGTGCATCTACAAATCTGTATTAGTATCACTACATGGTAATATTCACTGCTGACTCCACCCATCCATGTTTTTCCTTGCCGGCGGCATCTTACAAGCTACAACATCCATGGATCACATCCTCACTGAGACTTGTCCCTGCCCACGCAGCAGCACATGCTAATTTCAAACCTACTAAGATTTCCTATTTTAGTCGCATAACTGAAGTGAACCATTTAACAGATACTTAAGTTTCTAACTGAAATAAATGCAGGATCTTCTGCTCAAACATTGAACGAAGAGAAAAGATGGTTTCTAGAGAGAGATAACAAGTTGATGAATGTGTCAAGAAGATCAACGTATTGAGAAATATGGTATTTTGCTTAGCGTGCACCCATGCTCTCTCTCTTGGCAAGTATTGTGCTCACATGTTTCTATAGCATTCAGGTTTTAATCAGGAAGTGACAATAATTTCGTGGTGATCAACCAGAAGGACATTGATCCTCCACCCCTCGATCTCCAAGCTAGAGCAGGGGTAACCAATTCAGACTTGTTACTACATGATGGTTGTGCACTTACATTCAACCTTGACCTGTTTGGGGTTCCATTTTAGTTAAGAGAGTGTGTCATGATTCAGGCTGGACGGCGCAAGCGGGCTTTTCGGCCCGCTCGTGGTCCGTTCAGGACCGGACTGATCGGGCCTGGCTCGCTGCAGAAATTGACCGGTCCGGTTACCAAATTTCGGCCCGAAATTTCCTCGGTCCGGTCCGGTCTTTGACCGGTCCGACCGAGCGGACCGAAGCTGCAGGCCGTTTCTCGTCGGCGAGGCCACCGGCGACATCCTGATCTGGCCGTGAGATCCGCACAGCCACTGCGTACGAGTACACCCTGCCAACCTTCTCCCGCTCCTGAGGTAGAGGAGAACAGAGAAAGGAAAGAAAGCGCGGTCAGGCCCGTGATTATCTGAGATAGACTAGATTTTTTTCCTTTTCTTCAGTCAAGTACAGAAGAAGACTCAGGTCACGCCCGTTATTATCTGAGTCACACAGGGATAGGCAGTTTCCCTGGGGGCAAGAGATAGAAGAGGAATCAGATCACGCGCTGCCATTTTATTCCTTTTAATCAGTCAACAAAAAATTGAAAGAACGAGATCAACGAGATTTGATCCGATAATTAAGGCGCCTTCACTTCATGCTCCCGTTCCTTTTGTTGGCGACTTAATACTAGATCAACGAGATCAACGAGAAATGTGTTCATTCCGATAATCATGCGCCACTACGCTACCGTTTCCTTTTATTCAGTCGAACATGCAGAAGAAAGAACGAGAGAAACATGATTCGATCCGATAATCACGACGTCGTCACACGATTAACTCGACGTTAGATTTCATCAGCTAATCATGGCAAGGCCCGCACACAGAAAATTGTGGGCTCATGCACGCGATAAATTACTTGCATGCAACAACAAAAATGCAACTAATAAATATGCGCAGAATCATCGCTTATGATTGCGCCCCGGCCGGCTCGACCCAGCACACTTCCTACGGCATGTCGCCCACGATGCCGCCGACGCACACACACGTAGTCCACTCGCCATAGCATCCACGCACGTCGCCCACCACGTCGCTATACCTGCGCATCTCGCCGCCGGTGGTGCTTGGCCGGTCCGCTCGGTCCGGCTCGGGCTTCGACGCCGCAGGTCCGGTCCCTGAAAACAGGCCCGCATGGCTGGTCGGTCCGGTCCGGTCCGGCCCGCCGGCGGCCGGTCCAAACGTCGGCTCGGTCAGGGACCGGACCGGCCCGGACCGTGTCCATCCTGAGTCATGATGTCCCCACCTGAACTTGGAACATGAAAGTTGTTTGACACTATACGTAATAGTACTCCCTATGTAAACTAATAGCACTAATATAAGAGCGCTTAGATAGTGATCTAAACGCTCTTATATTAGTTTACAGAGGGAGAGTACTCTATAAGCCACAAAATAACTAGTTAAGTTCGAGACAAAAACAATGTCGAAATACAAGTTCAGCAACCTTTTTTGGCGGGCTTGTACTTGAAGGGCTAATGCTTGTACATATGGTATGTAACTATATACAAAAACCATGTAAAAAAACTGTATACGAAGACCTAAGCATGACAACTGATCTTCCAAATGATGCATGTACATGTCTCTGTGAGCGACAGCCATTTTCTTATGTCCGGAACATGCAAGTAACTTATATGTTTTGCTGCCAACAAAGAGAGTTACTAATGTCGCTAATAGTTAGTGGCTGGGTACATATGAATTTATTTTACAATAGTCATATTCCAACGCTGACCAAGCTTCTTCCTTGCTATTGGTAGAAATACAGATTCAACAATAAAAGTGGTACTGCACCATACGCTCCTATCCATAGTGCTTATTTCAGCGGCTGCTCTAGTTCAGTTCAGACCAACAGCAAAAACTAGTCGTATTTTACAACCAGTGCAGCTACGTACTAGACAAACAATCATAATCAATCCTTCCTCACAAGTACTAGAATAGGAGTTATGTTCATTTTTCATGATTGGTTTAGCCAGTCCGCCACACAAGTACAAACAAGACTTGGTGCTCAAGTATAATCCCGTGCGCCTAGTAGCGGCCTAGCTTCCAAAGTAAATCTGGCCACACAAGTTCAAACAGGACTTCATGCTCAAGTGTAATCTCATGCGCCTAGTACCAGATTTAGTTCTGAACTAATTTTGAGCCGAGCTCCTCCTGTAGGGCCTGATCCGAATCGTAATACTCTAAGAACCTGGATACCCGAATAGTATGGTTGGAACAAGGAAGAAATCTGGGATGTTACATTTAGGGACTAAAACGGGTGGTCGGAGGGCTATTTTTCTGGCATTGCTAGTATATGTAAAAGAAGAAAAACCAAAATTTTTGTGTACGCCATCTCTCTATCATTTTACTGCAATTCTTCTAGGAATATAGTACAATCTCCATCTAGTTAATTCTGGAAGAATGTTTGCATGCATCCCCTTGTTCAGAAAGAATGTTTGATTCATCACTTGTCTGTATGTGTTGATTCAGGTAGAATATTGTATCATTTTTTCTCAATAGCTATTTCTTGTTATGCATTAGGTGTTAATTTTGTTGCTATCAGGTCCGTCGATCTAACTGATTTCCACTGAATCTTTGGTTTGGTTTGAGTCCTTATCTTTGTTCAGTGTGGCAGTGCAAGATCATACGGAAACCAGAGTTCCTATGGTAGGCTCAGTCTGGCAGGTTCATATTTTCCACCTGGTAACGAATTATTCTATGACATTCTCTCTTGTATACTGATCAGAACATGCTCTTGTCTATATTAATTAGATCATGGATTCATTCCAGGTCGAGTCAGGGGCTAAGGGTAGGTGTGATGACGAGCAGAAGTGCATTAGATAGTATGACGAGAAGAAGTGGATTAGATAGTTTATAGCGCTCTTTCCCCTTTCTGTTTCTCAGTTCATTATGCATCTCTTGTTTTTACGAATGAGTTGATAATTCCAACTGTCGCAAATCTGATGATGCTTTTTTTTTCGTGTCGTTGATTCTGCAGGCTCTGATTTTTTTTACATGGATCGGGATATTATAATGTGTGGCTTTGTAGTTCCTAGGTAATTACGAAGTCTTGCGTGATGTAGATTATTTGAAGATTTTCAAGTTGTTGGCACCGGGTACACCATGGCACACATGACTAATGAATCATCCCAAGCATCAGTAGTAAAATGTCCTTAGTTAACAAAGTAAGCGTGAACCTGTGTTTTGATATGCAGTTTCTTATCTGAAGGAGCCATAGATATTCAGTACATGTGGATTGCAATTAATTGAAATAGAATATAATTAGTTTACAAAGTAAGGAAGAAGACTCAAAGTCTCTGTGCTTGTACTTCATAGCATGGTGATGACCTTTTCGCATGTGTGTATTATTGTTATTTCTTTGCTGGGTGATTGTACCGACATTGCAAATATCTGTAGTTTGCTTTTTTGCATTTTGGTCCTTTTTAATAGACTGGAAACTAAAAATATATAGTGATAGTTCATATTAGTTTCGAGCTGATGTAAGATCCAAAACAAATTGTACTCGATATAGGCTGCATAATCTGTAGTGTTGTTTAACAAATTTCATTTTGAAGACGTTCTTATATTCAGATTATTAACCAGATCCGTATATAAATCTTACTATTGGTAAATAACATTTGTATAATACTCCTTTACATTTTACTTCTCTATTGACCTGATTTCTGTATTGTAACTAACTAATCTCATATTTTTGTAGATGACCAAGATAAATTGACGATGCATGGCTCAGATGTTGATTGCAAAGTTAAGAATGGAGCCACTACAAGATAATTAGAATGCCATTCTTAGCATCAATGTTTCAAACATTATAGTAGATTGCAAGGTCAAGAATCGGGCTATTACTAGATAGTTTCATCTCTTGTAATCTTTGGACCATGTTCTTTGTAATGCAAAATGCTTGATTTAGTATAAGCGATCTTTTTATTTATTATATTGTGTCTCCTATGCACTGTCGGCATTACCTAATAATTATGGATGGCAATATATAAAAAATAATTAATTATTCCGGCTATTTAGCGAAGCTTCTAGTTGTTGCAATGATCTAGGGTCGCCACCAACGCATATGAAGCGTTGTTGGGCTCTAGGTCTATATGTTGCCACATAACAACGCTTCTACACGCTGTTTACCAACGCATGCATATATGTTGTTGTAGATCCTTCCAATGCCACTAACGACAACACATATTAATACGTTGGTGTAGACCTTAGCAATGCATATATGAACATACGACAACACATTGATGTGTTGCTGAAGGGGGGTTCTTGTTGTAGTGACTAAGGGGTTGTGCGCCCCCAACTCCCTTTCCCACGTTGCCTGAGGATGTGGGGCACCTCCCTAGGGCAGCCCAGCCCTTTGCCTTGGGGGCCAAGTATCCTAAGGGGTGGGGGGGCCAAAACCCATCTAGGGTTTCACCTTGTTGGTCGCCGCCCCCAGATGGGATCTAGGGGCGCCCCTCCTCCTCCCTTCCCCTATATATAGATAGGTGGAGAGAGGGCAGCCGCACATATACAGATCTATTCATGCCATGGTGCAGCTCCTCCTCTCCTTCATAGCCATCTTCTTCTCTGTAGTGCTTAGCGAAGCTCTGCTGAGATTCCTCCACGACCACTGCCACCACGCCGTCGTGCTGCTAGAGGACTCGGGCTACTACTCACCATGGCTCGCTGGATCAAGGAGGTGAAGGCATAACGCGTAGGTGTCGTCCGTTCGGCACTAGATTGGAGTTCGCGGGACGGATCGTGATTGGATCGCAAGACGTTTGACTACATCATCCGCATTTCTTAACGCTTCCGCTTAGCAATCTACAAGGGTATGTAGATCCAATCTTTCCTCTCGTAAGTGATCATCTCCTAGATTGATCTTGGTGAGTGTAGGAATTTTCTTGTTTCCCATGCAACGTTCCCCAACAGTTCTTTGCCCATTTCAGAATATCGACATCGCCGGATGTAGGTGGCATACGAAGGTTCTGGTGACCCCGCCTATACTCCAGCATGTGGTGGTGGACATATAATCCATCATTGAGACTATCTATCGGTTGCTGGATGCAGTAGAAGTCGATCTTATGGTTGAAGCAAGGCGCATGGTTCTTTGTCTTGTTGAGCGTGATCTCTCCACCCCGTTGGCCATAGCTTAAGATTGCACTATAGAGAACATACTTGATGTGGGTGTAATCCTTTTTCTTCATGTTCTTCGATGAATCCAAGTAAAGAGAATAGAAGAATCGGGGTAGAGGATGATGAGGATGGGGCGCCCGTCGCCGCGCAAAATAAGTACCCATCAAATTAGCCTCCACGCGTACAAATGAATGATTTAAATCGACGGAAGGATATTCGCGGATGACTTACATGTGATGATAAGGCAGGAGAATCCTGTCCTTGTCCTTATTGCGGACCATGAAATTGTCGATGTAGTTCCTCGCGTATTCACGGTGCGCTGGGCAGACTACCAAGAAGCCCTCGTGCATAAAGTACGAGTCAGCGACACATGTATGAGCTATCTGCTCGCGCCTAATGATGTAGTTCATGTACAAGGCATAAAGGCGGACGAACGTAAGATCCAGCTTCTTCACGTGAAACATGCCAAAGATGTAATCGAATCGAAGGAAGAACTTCTCCGCGGGGAATGTGTGGACGTACAAACTTTGCTGTGGCACGTTAACCACTTAGAGCGGGTATCCTGGATTTTTCGAGGAGATAAGGCCGTTCTCTCTCCGTAGCACATCGTCATGAAGTCTCCTTAGATCGCCGTCTATGGCCTCTACCGCTGCCTTAGGTAGGATCGGATCACCGGGGATATGGTCTTTTGCCGCACCTTTGATAGGTACACGGTCTTCAACCCAAGGCTGCAGAGGCGGCTGGCTCATAGAAGTAGCTTTGCCTTTCCTCGGTCTCTTCCTATGCTTCTTTGCTACTGGTTGTTGCTGGGTTGACGTGGCATCTGGAGACTTAAGACGTTCATCCTCTGGCAATTCAGGCATCAACTCATCATGCTCAAACCCTGAGTCATGCTGCTGAGCCATCAATCCTCCATCGTCATAGGCGCCGGTACTGAGATATTGTAGAGTGTCATCATCCTTGTCCATGGCATCATGCATTGCTTCTTCGACGACGGCGATGTCATCATCCACTAATGGAGCCTCTTCCTCACCAGGCACGATAGGCGACGTTAATTGGGTAGGTGGGGTGCTGGTGTTCATACCTTGCTTAGGATGCTTGGTCATGGGTGTGCTCCAGGCCACCTCTAGACGAAGTAGACTCTTCGGCCACAACAGGACCCAACGCTTGCAATCGCCAAGTCGCCGCGGGTTCTTGTCGTCATCTCCCCCTAGTGCTACCGGAGGAGCCAAATTCTCGTGGCCCGGTTCGACACTGGCCACAGAAACCTTGA